>NW_010138239.1:18453-22643 GCF_000699245.1 Pterocles gutturalis | reverse complement strand
ATTCTATGATTCATTCTATGATTCATTCATCTTTAGTATGAAAATAAGGGCAGTTAGGGTCTAAACATCTCAAGATACGTGTTTGGTAGGCCCCTGGTTCAGGTTCCTAACTGTGAGTGTGTGGTGGAAAGGGGAACTCCCAGAGGAATAAGTAAGTATTCAGGGAACTCCAGATACTGTGTGTGTGTTAAGTAAATCTTCTGTAGTCTGTGTATGTAATGCTACCTGAAGTATGGATCATGAAGTTTCTCATAAATTTTGGGAATAAAAGCATAGCCAGTGGTATAGGGAATAAATATTTACTTTTTAAATAGAAATATTTATAGACACATACCTACTTTTAAATATAAAGCTGCAGCATCTTCCTGCATGGAAACTGTTAAAACATTTAATGAAAGTATTTGCAGACACTTTCAAACTATCAAATTTATGACTATTTAATGTACCCTTCATGCACAGTGGAGGTTATCCACATCTGCTTTGTTTCTGAGTCATAAAATCATGATCAAATGCTCTTCACCATTACATATAGTATCAATAAAAATGCACTAATTTGTCACAGTGAAAGTCAGAATGAAAGATAAGTTTTATAGGATTAAGAAAGATTTTCAGGCAGAAATCTTATTCATGGCGTGAACTGATCATTTGTGCTATGTGTGGAATTAAAAGCGAGAAGGAGGAAGTGGTTTTTTATCATTGTATGGAAATATGAAATCAATGGGCCTGCTGTTCCTTTGTGCTTTGGAATACCGATACAGAGAGTGAATTTATAAGATGTTATGAATTTACCAGGTAGCTCTTCTTCTTGCCAAAACAAATTAAGAACTAGACTGAAACAAGCATGAATGTATCTAAATAATTCCAAAAATCTCAAATTAACCTCTTCCATTTTAAACACTGAAGGATTTAAACTACTTGTAAGAAAAGTAATTTCAGTTTCTATGTCTGCATTTCTGCCTCTTTCTCTCTTGCACCTCCTATTTTTTCCTAATATCATAAATGAATTTAGTTAGAGTTGATAGAGATCTCAGAAAATGTAAGTTTCTGCAAGTGTGAAATCCTAGCCAAGTAGACAGGAGTGACTATTTAAGCATCTGCTCTGAGGGAAATTGTGCAATGAGCATGCACTTGTTGAGCAGTAGAGAATTTACTTGGATTTTCTTACATGTGCCCCAGCTGTAGGAGAAGCTTCAGTCAGAAATCACAGAAATCATCTCTCTTCAATGTTAAACATAAGGCATACTTTACAGAATACCAGGCTTCAGCAGTTTACAGTATTCAGAGAACATATTTCTCCAATGCATCAATGTGATTCGCACAGAGAATTTAATTTCTGAGGCTAACATAATAATACTTCAACATCATTAAAACATTTATGTTACCAGTTCAGTGTTTTTCACAGTATTTTCCTTGGGGATACAAGTATTATATTAATTTTTCACCACTTCCTCCAGTATTCTAGGAATAATTTCACAGAATTTATGTGTTGAAGGATTACAAGATCTTTGTGTATTGTTTGCAGTCTAAATGCTGCCTCAGACAATAGCATGCCTTTTCTGGATCTAGCAGGTTATTTGGGATACAATTTGAGATGCAGATACCTCCATTCATGTAGGTGCCTATCTGTGCACTGAGTACCTATGCTCACATTATTCCGAATGGAGACCTAGTTGTTATGGTCAGTGGAGCCTAAAGGGTTTTTTGGCTTCCCAGACACCCAAAGCCTAAGCCTAGATGCCCAGTGTCATTTTGAGGTTTCCCCAGTTTTCTGCTACAACACAGAAGGCTGTGGGTTTTCTGTGGATTTTGTGTTACATCTGCCAGCACCATCTAGCTGTCTCGGAGATACGAGAGCATCTCAAAATAGTTTGGTTTCCAAATCCAGTCCTGGGTCTATATTAGGGTGATTGATTAGCTTCTGGAGCTTTCTTGACTTTCTTGACTAAAAGTGTGATTTGGTTGCCTAACCATAACCACCTAATGCTATTTGAAACAGTCCACAGACCGCTACACCTTCATACAGCAGTTAGAATGACATAGGATGTGTGTGAAACCTACAACTTCTGATTTGTCAGCTGGGACTCAAACAGGATACCCAGAAATTCCAAAAGTTACACTAGACACCCACATCTAAGTATTACCTCCCTCAGAATCTGTGCTGACTTTAATGGGAGTTTAGACTCCTTATACTCTTGCAGTTACTATGTGATACCTAAATTTGAATGTTTCAGTCTGAAACCAAATCCCAAACGTTATGTGTGTGCTGCTAAATGAAGAAACAGAGAACATTTCCAGACAGTGAACCTCACTGAGTGATGTATATAGCTAGATGTAGACATACAGATACAGATGTGAACTCGTTAGACGGAGTCTGGTGTGGTTTTGAAATGTGCCAAAGAACACTTCCATAAACAATTCCATCTCATCCCTGGGATATTTGTTCTTATCAATAAATGACCTAGAAGACACCTCTTTCAAAGACTTCATCAGATTAAGATATTGACTATCGCTAGTTTTTCATTTTCAGACCCTTTCTGGGGCGCCTTTATGGAATAGTCAGTTGACAGAATAGTTCACTCATATGTAAACAGTACAATTTTTATTTCTCCACTATTTATGTGTCTTATGTGTTTGTGTCAAAAAAAAAATGGCAGAACAACTTTACCCTAGTTAGAGAAAAGATTGAAAATTTAGATCTATGCACTGCACCAGCTAGCTTCTAGTTCTCTTTACAATTTTGCCTTATTTTACAGGCTTCTTATGATATCTATTAAAAGAGGACAGGAAATGGAGCTGGCAAATTAGAAGCCTCAAGGAGGAGGTCAGGCTTCTTTCCTTCAAAGAGAGGGAAACATCTCCCTCTAGCCAGCATTCTTTATTTTGAAAATAGGACTTGGATGCTTATGACATTCTAATCAGCAAAAGGTGACTGCAGGATATTCTTTATACCTAACCACCAGTCGTTTGGAGTTTCCAAGGCCTGACAATACGGTTGGCCTCCAGGCTATCTCTGTCATCAGTTGTCTAAAGCAGCAGATGGTAAGAGGCAGCAAAAGAGCTAAAACTGTGTTTATATTATGTAGCCGGGAAATGGTGATGAAAAAATCATGAGCAAGCACATTCAAAAAATCCATAGATCATTACCAAAGTTAATGTGTGGTTCCATGTGGTTATGTGGCAGATGGTATCTTGTCAGAGGTGTATGTCTTTCAGGGATTACACTGCGCATATTTTCAATGATTATCCTGATCTGTAGGATCCTTCTAGGATAGCTAAGTTAGCTGTATCTCTTCACATAGCCCATTAGTTCATTACAACAGAAGTGAAATAAAATGAACCCAGGCCTGGCTTCAGCTTATATTTGTTTCACACTTCAAGAATGCATTTAATTCACATAATTATTGCTGTAAAAGAAATGCATTGTTTCTTGTTTTTTTACAGACCACTGGATATGAACGTTTTTAATTTATTACTAGGAAGGATATTTAAGGCTTCCCATGAATTGGTAGTCTTGATAAAAAATAAAAAGTGAGTGCCAGGGACAATTTGAGACTGCCACCACATTTTCTCTTTTCTAAGAGCTGTGAACTTGATGTATTAACAAGGTGCTGTGTGAAGATTTGGTAACAACAGGCAACAAATACTGAGCTATGGTGTACAAAAAGAAAGAACATTAACCTGACAGAACAAACTGTAGGTTTCTAGACAGCTAAGTCCTCTGTTTTCTGTATAGCAACATGCTAACTGAAGGTGATTGTTTTAACCACTTTTTATTACTGGTGACAATACTATCTTTGAGTGGGGAAATTATTTTTATTGATAATTTATAATACTAAGTCAGAGTCAAAATATCATTTAGTTAAAATTTTAAATATACAACTGTACTATTAAATTAGCTGAGGTATATTTTCCACTTGATTTGATTTGCTTTTAAAAATGTGGACAGCTTAATATAAGCAAACAACATTTTAGAATCAAAAGAAAGCAATAATTTGAACTGATGTGACTATGAAATCCAAATTGCCTTCAAAAATGGCTTTCTTAAAATTCTCTTTCAGGGACGAAGCTGTGAGCTTAATTACAATGATTGCCTTATACAGTCCTGCTCTGCTGGGTTTCTTTGTGTTGATGGAATAAACAATATCACCTGTTTACCTGCTATCCCCCAAAGCAAGAAAACTGTCACTGAA
>NW_010138239.1:11332-18441 GCF_000699245.1 Pterocles gutturalis | reverse complement strand
ATTTTAGACAATGAACTTCCATCAGCCCTGGCTGTGTCTACGAAACTTTGGTCTAAACATGCTGCTCCTGATTTTCATACAGAAGAGGTGTCCCAAGGTAAGTAGAAAAATGAATAATGCATGTATCAAATGTCTTTGCTTGTTAGTGCTTTTTAAATTGTTAGAATTTTTAAAATGTATTAATTTTCTTCTTAAGAATGTTGTTTTCTACTTCCTTTACTGCTTTCTGTTCTTGTGATTTAATCCACCATCCTTTCTTAATTGTGTTTGAATGTAACTGGAAGATTACTCTTTTCTTTCAAAATAATTTTCCCTTCATCTTACACACCTGGTAAGGAAAACTGCACTTTCACTTCACTTGGTTTTCAGTTTGCTTTGCTAGAGTGTACAATTTCACATGCCTCATGCTGTCTTCAGCTCTCTCTGACCCTGATGCCAATCTTCCCTTTTTCCTTGGCTAGTCAGCAGCAGAAAGATAATTTACTTTACTCCATGGGGACTTCGGTTTTCCCTTCCTAATTCACATCTTCTCTGAGTGCTTTCTTTTCTGTGTATCTGGATATTTTTTTTACACTAAAAATATCTGGAACAAGTCTCTCAACATCTCTGCCATTCTAACTATTTATAGTGATGTTTTTGGGAAGCCAGAAAAATGCTTATGCTGTTATTTTTAAAATATATGAAGAAAAGTCAACACTAACAGAATTACAACATTTTATTTTGAAGATTGTACCTTCATTGTGGCCTGTTCGTTTTACTAAAGCTAGTATTGTACACATAGAATGTGTATAAAACATCCTCTTTACAGTTAGTTTCAGAATTTTTTGCTTACGTGCTCTTTCAAAGTAATTACTTGTACAAGAAATAAGCTAAGTGTCCTGTTTTCTTTTTTATTTTTAATTTGGATACATGAGTTTTACTGAATATTTGATTTCTGTACAGACTAGTCTTTTGGGGATATCCCTAAGCTTTTGTTGTATTCTTACTAGGTAATATTCCTTCTTGTCATAAGTGATGACACTTAGTGAAATGCAGTTAGTAAATTCAGTAACATCCATATATCTTCCAAAATATCATGTCAGCTAGTTTGCTGATGTTCTCAATGGATAAGATTTGTAATTAATTCATTTTATATTGATTCACAGAAGCAGTTTGATTTAGAAAATGTGATACTTCTGTTCTAAGCAGTGCCACTTGTTCTGGTGCTGGCCTTCATACAGAATATGAGTAATGGGAGGTTTGCATTAACTCAACACTTGAGGTCACTAAAACCACTTCTACACTTTCATTAAGAATATGATCTACAGAGTTATATTTGCCTGCTCTGTAATACTTTGGTAGGATTGAATGAGATTTTGGTAGCCATGTAATTTGTTGCAGACTCAGTCCAGGGCCAAAGTTGTTCATTTTTTCTTTTCTATTATGTGTGGTTTTTGTTTATTGTTGTTTTTTGTTAATACATGTGTGGGATACTTCTGACTACTAATTTGGCTGAAGCGAGCTATGGACTAGGAGGACTAATTGCCACTGGAGAGTATTCAACAGTATTCAGGATAGCAAGCTTAGCAGAGGTTCTCTCTTCACACTTTCTTGGTTCTGCTGTTCAAGTCTCAGTAAATGTCCATAGATGTAAGGTCAGTACCTCTTCCCCCGCATAATGATGATACAATCTCATTTATCACTAGTTCCTTAATGACACTTTCTGTTTTACCTTCACAAGTTTCATCATAAGAGCAGCACCAGACGGATGCTTTATGTGCCACAGACATGAGTTCAGTAATTAGTAACATACCAGGGGCTGAAATAGAATTAAGTAGTGAGTCATTAGTCTCCTGTGGATTACAGTTTACAACTGATTCTACAAGTGCAGCTTCAGGTCTCTCTAGGTTGCCTCAAAAGGGTCCTGAAGAATTGTCAGGTGTCTTTTCAGCATCAGAAGAGCAGTGGAGATAACAAAGTCCTCCAATGTTTTCTCATTGCCCTGCTAAGATACATATTTTGAACAGATATTTTTCCTTAGTTTATTAGGAGTGAGACTCAAATGCAAACATCACTTCCTACCTAATGTGTGGCTATTATTGCTTCATCCATCAGCCAGAGACTCACAAACATCAAATCACAGTCTGCTAATTCTTTAAGTGAGTTAAACCAAATACGTGCAACATGTTCTATGACTGGAATAAAACTGATGATTTCGCACACCAAGTTCTGCATAGCAAATAGTCCCCATTTTATGAGATGTTTTGGATTAATTCAGTTACACTAACCAGCTGGTACACACTAACGGGAGCTACTGCTGTTACTTCTGGATATTTATTTTCTTCATCTAGCAAAATAACATCATCAGTGGAGTTCACAGAACTGTCATCCTTGCGTCCCGCTACAGGAAATATACACAGATCTCTGACTGATAGAATTGTCTGTTCTGCCTTTTCCTTCACAAGAATCAGATACTCATTTTCCATGTTTTAATTCATGTTGTCTATTTTTCCTTCAAAGACCATCTCTTTTTTTGATTGTAATTTTTATCACTTAGCTCCATTAGGGAGATAAATATGGACTTGACAGAGTGATTAACTACTATCAAGCAGCTGATAAGAGAGGAAATTCAACAATTACTGGAGTCAAAATTGCATGATCCAGCTATGGAGATCTGTCATTCATTAAGTCAGGGTACTTCCTTAAACGTTCAACTGAGTAGTGTATTTCAAGAATTACTTTTAAACTACATAGTAAGTAGTAGTGTTCAAAACACATCTACTGATAAATGCAGGCGAGACCCTTAAAATATATTTGAAAATAATCTGCTCAAGTGTTCTTGATTTGTATCTAATGCCTACAAAAACTTCAGATATAGACTTACTGACAAATACCCTGAAAAGTTGTCACTATTCAAATTTTCTAGTGATGAGTTTTTGAGAGTTGGTTTTATCTGCACAAACCCTGTCTGAGCAAACAGAAATTTGTAACGTGTTAGTGACAAAGCGTTTATCTTTGCACACCTGTTATGCTGCTTTAAATTCTGTCTTACAAGAATTTAGCAATATTGTACTGAAACACGTGAGATGAGCAGATACTACTGCTGTGTATGATAAGGAACTCCTCGTGAATCTAAACACTGTCGTACTTAGGCTTCACGGTATATCTGCAGTGGATTCTGCTTCTGGACTTTATCAGCTGACATCATCTGTTGAGTTTCTGATTTCTACTCAGACAACTTTTTGAGGTGGTAGGGTGTTTTTATTCAAAGATAAAAGTGTCTGTCAAGGTCGCCAGGTGCTTGAAAGAGATCTGTTGTGATCAGGCAGCAGCCTCTTCGACGGATGCCGCACCTGCTGCTGTACCTGACACTGATGGTTATTCTTCCTGTTCTGCCACATATGCTACTAGATCAATATAGAAGCAGGTTGGAGGCTGCTGGAGTGCTGGCTGGCAATCATCAACCGAACAGTTTCACTTCACTGCAGTAACGTTTTCAGAATTTCAGGTGTAGCTTTCATCATACTTACATGTAAATTCAGGAGATGTGTCTATGGTTACAGTATATGGGTATGTGAGTGTGGTTATTAACGTTTTTGAATGTAAAATGAGTATAGAGAAAAATCTATTTTTAACTCATGAGAGAATCATTTTTGTATATAATATAATTAACTTGCCACGTCCTCTTCAAAAATAAGACAGATGATGGCTACATTTTTTTGAAAACAATACTTTTGTAAGAACATCACAGGTCTTTCAAAAATAAGGTCAGGGAATTAACACACAAAGTTCTATGAATTCTAGAATTAAATATTAGGGAACATTGTCTGGTTTGGACTACATTTTTATACTGTACTTTTATAAAAATGCCTTCTACAAAATGAATACCCATCAAGTCAAAGAGAGGTTTTTTCACTTGTGTTGTTTTTAATTCTTTGCGTAGAGGTTTGTGTAGAAATAAATGGGTTTATTTCATTGACTTAAACACATAAAAAACTAAAAAGAATTCTATACTACAAAAGCTACCTATAAAGAGGTGCCAAAAGACAAGTAAAAAATATTTTTTTTTGCTGAGGAATACCAGCTGTTTTCCTGTGAATGCTTGCCCATGTAGATTTCATTCTCAGTATGCATACAAAAGTACCAGATCAAATTCCTTCTGCACTTGTGAGGTCAAGCTGTCTGAGCATACCACTGTGGCTTCCCAAATGATCAAGATATGAATCAACACAGAAATAATTCTCAAGCTCCACATCTAGTGGATAACTACTAGCTTAAAAATTTTCCCTCAGAACTAGCAAAGAAAAACATGTCTTAGGTTTTAATGAAATCTGTTGATCTCTTCTTTTTCTTTTTTTTTTTTCTTCTTATTCTTTGATTTTTGATGCCCTCAGTGTGAAGTATATTTGCATGGGCTATGCTATACACTTTCTAAGTGTTTATTTCAATGCCTGAGACTTTTTGATACCAAGTGAACTCTTTGGGGTCCATATTAATCCTGTTTATTGGCTTATACAGTATCAAGACACTTAAAAGTCGTGAAGATCATAGTATGGCATACCACAGTTTAGTTGACCACTGTCTGCTTCCTCTTTCAAAGTGGGAAGCCCAAATATACAAAAAATAATAGAGCTGACACTTTCCTTTCACCTTTCCTGTGAAATCATCAGAGAGATTTATCTTCTAGTCCTTCCTCTTAAAGAGAGGGTTAGAAAAGCAGAAAGGGCTTTAGAGCCTTAGAAAGTAGAAATGGGCTTTAGAGCTCACTTATTGAATGGAACATCGCTTGTAAATTAAAGGAAACGGTTACTTCTGCCATGACTCCAGTATCCATATGTTCAAAATACATGAACATGCAGAAGTGGTGAAGTACACAGAAAGAGACCTTACAGGCAATATCTGTCAGTGTCTCATTTTCCATGTCTGGATTTGTTTGTTTGTTTTTTTTTCTAGAGGGAAGAATAGATGAGGAAGAACAGTGTATCCCCAAAAGTAATATTTACCATTGTGTTGATGCATAAGCAAATCTCTGCCTTGTTCAATGGAAGAAATAGGACTATTACAAAGCCAAATGAGAAATGCTCTTGGATGTAAGATCCTTGATACACTGGAGTATCCATAGTAGAAGAAACGCATCAAGCTGTTAAACCTGCTGTACGCTTCTGTGCTTGCTAGACTTAGTGTATTTATTAATCACCCATATTGCTAAAACTTGGGAAAAAAAAGACTGATGATCCGTCGTTGATAACTTCCAGTCTGGGGAGGATGGATACTACATACTTTTCATATGTTTTAATATTGTTATTCTCATCTGACAATGAGTTCATACATTACAGCAAGTTCTAAGAGACTTTAAATTATCAGGGGCCTCTAGAAAAGGGCTATGAGAGATGGGATCTGTTTGGCAGAAAAGTATATTCTTTGGTCTGGTCTCCGGGTATGCATTCAACTACCAGACCATTGCTTGCAGCAAATAATGTTTTGTAAATAAATTTGTTCTGAGAAAAATACATGCTTATGGAAAAGCTTTTACGGGACCAGAGGGAATGATTAAAGTTCTTCATCACACTGAGCTGCCTGTTAGCACCCTGAGAAGTTCTGTATGCGTGCTTAATATCCCTGTCCATGATATGACCATGTCCATTGATATGACCATTCACATTGATGTGAATATTCCCCTGGTCACAATTATAATAGCAGAAGACCTTCCATCTGAGTTTTGAAAGCTATTCAACATGAAGGTAGTCAAAGAAAATGTCTTTAGAGGTAGTTTCCACAAGTATCCAAAGATCTATGAAGACATGTAATGATTTGTTCAGTTGATGCCTCTGGCCGAGATTATGGAGCTCAAACATATTCTACTATCAGCTTGAAAAATAAGCCCGCTTTTTAAATTGCAGGGCCATTTTGGGAAGTTTGGTCTGCACAATTACAGACCACTTCTGTAGTAATGGGTTCCATACAGGCTATGCAGCAGCAAAAGTAAGACGAGCCAAAACACAGACCCTCTGCTGAATGAGGTGGGGAACCTAAGAACAAAGGACACAGAAAAAGCCAAGGTGAATTCTTTAGGTCGTTCCTTACAGGTAAGACTGGCCGTTGGGAATCCTTGAGAACAGTGAGAATTTCTGCAGCAAGGAAGACTGACTCTTGAAGAGGATGAGGTGAGGGAACATCTAATAAAAATCGGCATACAAAACTCTGTTGGACCTTATGCAATGGTGCTCCCACACATGCTGAGGGAGCTGGCTGAATTCATTGCAGGGAACTCCTCATAATCTTTGAAAGGTCACGGTAATCAGGAGAGTTTTCTGGTGACTGGAAGAGAGCATATGCCACTCCTGTCTTCAGGAGGGACAAGGAAGAAGATCCAGGGAATTACAGGCCAGTCAGCCTCACTTCAATTCCTGGGAAGCTGATGGAGCAATGGCACAGGAAGGAGGAACAAGAGGGTGGTAAGGAATAGTTGGCATGGAGCTATGAAGGGGAAATAGTGCTTTAGCAAACCGATAGCCCTCTATGATGAGATGATTGCTTGGTGGATGAGAGGAGAGCAGTGGATGTTGTCTATCTCGGCTTCAGTGAAACTTTCAACACTTTCTGTCATAACGTCCTCACAGACAAGCTGACAAAGTATGGGCTAGCTGACTGGACAGTGAGATGGACTGAAAACTGCCTGAACTGCCAGGCTCAAAGGGCTGTGTTCAGCCAAACAGCATTGTCTGCTTCATTAGGGAAAGCTTTGAGACGAGGTCAAAGGAGCTGGTTCTTCCCCTTTGTAAAGCCCTGGTGAAACCGTATCTGGGGTCTTGTGTCCATTTCTGGCCCTAGGACAAGAGACGCATGGACTTACTTGAGTGAGTTCAGGAAAAGGCCGTGAAGGTGATGAAGGGTTTGTAACATCTCACATACAAGGAGAGTCTGAGGGAGCTGGGATTTCTTAGCCTTAGGAACAGAAGGCTCAGGAGGTGATCTTGCCTTATCAGAGGGATCTTATAAATACAGAGCTAGAGACCTCCCAGTCCACTGACAGGACAAGCAGCAATTGACACAAATTGAAATGCAGGAAATTATTAATTTTTTTTTCTTCTTTTTTTTTTTTTTTTTTTTTTTTTTTTTTTTTTTTTTTT
>NW_010138239.1:4350-11301 GCF_000699245.1 Pterocles gutturalis | reverse complement strand
TCATGCACTTGAACAGGTTGCCCAGAGAGATTGTGGAGTTTCCATCCTTGGAGATATTCAGAACTGAACTGGACAATATCCTGAGCAACCTGTTGTAGCTCACCCTGCTCTGAGCAGATAGGGTTGGATTATATGATCTCCAGAGGTCCCTTACAAGCTCAGTTGCTCTGTGATTACTTTCTGTGGTTGAAGAATTTCCTTACAGACATTGCTTAAAGACTCCTAGTATTTACTTCCATGCAAGTATCTAGTTAGTCACCAAGGGTGGGATTCATCTTATCTGTAGCTATCCATTAGTTAATCCATGTAAGCTATATCACTCTGTAGTACATGAAGAGAAATGGCACCACCTGCTTTAGACATCTGTTCTGGGATAGGATGTAAACTCTCCTCCTTTCCTCCATATATAGTATTCTGCTTCTTTATGCTTTTGTTTTTGGCAGAGGAACATAACATTGGGCTGAGTTTTCTGTTCATGTTATGTGTGAGGATGGTGGAGCTCACAAAGACATCTGTGAGATCAAAACCAGTAGAACCAGATATCAATGTCAACAATGTTGAAAAATAGATCTCAGAGAAATAGAGCTACTACACAGCAGATAACTGACTTTACTTCTATTATTTATGGAGAATAACACACATTAAACAAATACTTCACTGAAGTGGATTTTCATCCGTCTATTGCACCGCATACTCCCACTGCTTCAACTGTTTGTGTTCAATGGATATCACTATTTCCTTTAACACTCCATCACATATGAAGTAGGATCTGAAATTATGATGAATAATAGTCAAATTGGCACATACTACAAAGCTCCTCATATGCAGTATTATTTTGTTCAAAATTTCAAATTTTGCTTTCTCACTTGCTCACATGCAGTTGTTATTAAAGACTTCTAGGACAAAGGAAAATTCAGAGCTTTCATTGTTTTTTACACACTGTTTTCTATTATATTCCAATGCTTTTCCATTTTTCTCCTTAATCAGGTTCTATTGAATTATATGAAATGGTGTATGCTGACATTTCTGAGAAATGTTGAAATTACATGACACCTTTGCCTTCTAATTCTGTTTTATCATATTGATTTGTGCCTGATATACTCACTCGGGCTACATCACTCTCATGATTACTTTAAACTTTGTCTTTTATCAGTTCTGCTAGATGTATCATTATTATTCAGCCCATTTTAGTTTTCCTGTTCTCAATAGCTGTAATCATATGCTGATTCTAAATGCATCTTGTTATGTCTGCTATATCAAGGAAGGAAATACTTTTAACATAGTTAAGATGCTAGCTATGTAGGTTAGCATGGAATTTCATGCCAAGCAAATGCATTGAACCCTGATCCAGTACTTGCACTGTAACTGCTAGAAGCTTGAACTTGGTAGCTTTCCAGACCTCTTTCACAAGCAGTCATTCTCCCCAGTGAGCTGATAAAGAATACATAGAAGTGTTAATGCAAGCCTGAACTGCTTCTGCTTTTAGTTAGGTGCAAACTGCTGCCCTGCAAGCAAAAGCATTTTGATAGCCCGTAACTTTTTACTGTGCATTTTTCACTCTGATTACTTCATACTCACAATGTTAGGCAAGCAAGATGATATATAGAAAAATCTGTGGGAATTCTATGTACATGAATGTCATAGCAAGAAAGAAAGTAAACAAATTGAAATTAACTTTTTTTTTTTTTTTTTAAATATACATGATTTGGAAATTTCTGAGTTTCTATATCAGAATTAAAATGTATAAATCTATATGTGTAAATCATATATATTGTGTATACACATAACCTATTGTCTATGAAACTTGTAAAATAGACTCACAAACACACTGAGAAATGTCCATACATGTACACAATTCCATTTTCCTGATGTAGTCAGATATGTTCTGTTCTATAAATATGAACAGTTCTTAATTCAGTTACACTGAAAAATATTTTGTCTGTTTTGAAAATACTTAATTTTAACTTCTCTTCTTCAAATATTTTGTTCTCAGGTCAATAATCCTTAGTTTTTATCCCACTAAAACTCTGTAACTCTGTAGTAAATGATGTCTCTTTTCTCTTTAAACATTGTGTAGAAATATAAAAAAAACATTTTCCATGTAATGTCATACTCTCAAATCCATCATCTAGTGTGTTATAACAACGCAGAATGATCAGAAAGTTTTAGAAGATCAATATGTGGCTAACTTTCAATCAATTTTTGTTATAAATCTCTTTTGATGTAAGTAAAAATGTGATAGGAGAGGAAATATTGTATCTCAGGTGTACTCTTACTACAGTGAAATCTGGAGGACAAATTTCAGAAAGAATAGAAGGAAAAAATTTTACTAATCTGCAAAAAATATCATAATCTAATATGTGAAAAGTCCACAGTAGGATAACATCCATGGCTCATTTATAAGAAAATAGAATTGACAAAGTGGGAAATAGTGGCCTATATGTCATAATACACAAAAAGTTTAAATAAGTAAATGAATGACAAATCACAGACTGTAAGGTTTAAGTCCACCCTAATGTATGTGTGTAACTTCCAGTAAGCCTCTTAGTATTGTAACATACCTAATGTTAAAAATATGCATCTGAAGACCATAGAAGTGTTGTTGATCAGGTGATGGGACATTTCAGCCTTCAGAGAAAGTGAGATTAAAGAAAGTCTACTAACTTTATAATTTAATGTTCATGACTAAGTAGAAATCCCTCACATTTCCATTTATGTTACTATGTACTTAGTCAAACGAAATTAAGATCAATTAAGCCAGTCTACTAAATTAGGTCACCTCATTTTAATTTGAGAAATATTTTACCTTGATTTTTTTCACTTTTTATTTTCTATGTTATCGTTAGACATAAAAAACCACAAAAATATAAAATTTCAAAAATGTAGCAGAATCATAATGATTTCAGGTAATATTTTTTGCTAATCATTTTTAAAACTACCATGAGAAACGAATTCAGAGAAAGTAATTCATAGTATCTGACAGTATAGTATGCTAACTTCTTTTCATAAAAATTAACAAGCAGACTTTTCAAGGAGATTGCATACAGGGATATATCTATAGTTGTCCTGCTTTTGGCTGGGACAGAGTTAACTTTCTTCATAGCAGCTAGTGTGAGGCTATGTTTTGGATTTGTGCTGAGAAGTCAGTTTCAATTGCAGAAACTAACTCTTTCTAGGTAGGCATACCACTTTCATACCATGGCCTTTTGGCCTACCTCTTTGGGAGGGGATGACTCCTTAAAGATTTAATTCAGAAGAGAGAAAGGGCCTTGTACTGTGTGTGATATCTTGCAAAGTACATAGCCTCTCTGCTTCCTTAACTGCTCTGGTAAGTATGAGTCCCTTCTCCCACTTGGAATACCATTGTTCGGTTTCTTTAAACGAGGTGGATGAGAATAACAAAGGTCAAGAGGGTTCTTGTGGCCCCTTTTGAAACATGCTGCAGTAAGAGACATGTTCAGCAAAGCCCCTTTCTACCCTTAATGGGTTTCGTGGGTGTAATGGACCTAGCCTCTGATAAATTTTGAGTTCATCCTTTAAGACACTGAGAGCCTCTGTATGTTGCTGAGTCCAATCCCGTTCTCTGTTTTTTCGGAGTAAGTCTTGCAGCAGCCTGGCAGTCACAGAGAACCCTGGTACAGGCTTCCTCCTGTAACACAATATACCTAGAAGCTGCTGTCATTCTGTCTTGTCACTTGGAGTTTTCCCCTTTTCAATAGCTGGCAGTGTATCATCAGGTACTGCAACTGCACCAGCTGTCCACTAGGAATTATTCTCTTGTCTGGGACCTTGACATGTGGAAGGTGGAATGTCTAGCCCGTTCTTAGCAGATTTCAGATTACTTCAGCCACTTGTCCTACCTGGTTTTTGTTATCTCCACCAACTAGACTATAATCTGTATATTGATATATGTGGGCACCCAACAACCCTTCTGCAGTGTCAAGGAGTTTAGCTAAAGCATGTGGGCAATAGTGGGGGAGCGTTTATATCCTTGGGGGAGTTGATTAAAGGTGTATTGTACCCCTTCCCAAGTAAAGGCAAACTGGGATTTATCCTCCTCATGCAGAGGGATCATGAGGCCCCCGTCTTCCATCGACTGCATATGTGACACTAGTCACAGTAATGGCAGAAAAAGAAAGGGCGCAGAAAGAAAGACCTTTGTTAGGGTGGGTGCACCTGACACACCCTCCCTCTAAGATCGGAGAAAAACATGAAGAGTGGATGATGTATTACTTTCCTTGCAAATAATAACCATAATATTTCTGAGTAACTCTAAGCAAATTTCACCTGTATTTAAGTTTAAATAATGTGAATTCTCAGACTTCATCCTGCTAAGAAAAGATAATATTTAAGGGAAAATAATTATTTCCTGATTTAGTGGGTCTCAGAATCTCTTTTGCTTTGATTGTGATCTTACAAAGACATTACAGTAAGACAGAGGAACTGTTGGCTAAACATTATAAGCCTCAGTTTTGTTCTCAAATCAGTCATATCTGTACAGATATAAAGGGGGCAGTGTGCTTTTGAAACTAAAAGAAAAAATCTTCTAAATTGCTGTGATATGTGTTTGCAAGTGAAGGGAGTTGAGGTATGAGGAGGGTGAAAAAGAAATAAATATGGGAGGTAGAAGGATGGTTGACATTGTAGGGTCAGGACAAGATAAGCAAAAGTGGGTGTGCAGTGAGATAACAGGATAAGAATCGAGCAGGAAAGTTAATCAAGAATGTGAGAACATTTGGGATAACATGTTTAAGAACAAGACCTGAAATGGTACAACAGGTTATTGATCCTGAAGAAAACTAGTGTGCCTATTCTCTTCCCAGATTCCCTTCAGTTTCTGACAAAGTATGAATCCTAAAAATCTCCATATTTATCCTGGTGGAAACAAGAGGTAGTACCTCCTCAAGAGTAAAACAGTAGTCCTTCTACTATGTGTCACGTAGGCTCACTATTTTACCCTTTCAATATCTCTAATTTTAGTGGGCTTGTGGAGTTTTGAGCAAGAGTTGGATTATGCACTCCAGATCTTTGACCACGGAGGTCATCTTATTTCAAGTAGCCAGTAAATCTTTGTGTGCAGTTATGGGAAACATATAATGACTTCATAAGCCAATAATTTTTTTTCTTCTGGTGTCACATGGGTCACTTTGTCATAAAGACTGACTGATTACTCAATACTCTTGAGATTATTATGTCTGATTAACAGTAAGCTGCCCTGTGGCTTGACTTGGCCTGGCCAGCATTTTGTCGTACATATATTCTTTTTTTTTCTTCTTATTGAAAAGAAAGATGCAAAACGTTTTTCTCTATTAGTGCACAGTGTGGAGCTGGAGAAAATTCTCTCTGGTATGCGTTGTTTCAGCTCTGTCTCAGTCAGGAAAGTTTGGAGAGGAAAAATATACTGATGATACTTTAAGAACATGAGTTAAAATTCTATCGTGTCTTTCATGACAGAAGTGGCAATGAAAGAATCAGAATATTTTTCCTTACAGAAAACAGCAGTTCTGCTCCAACATAGTGCTTCTACCAGGGGTAGCAGCGTGTCTTTAAATTCTTGAGCATCTCTATTGTTGTGGCTTAAACGCAGACAGCATAAACATCTTGCAGCCACTCGCTCACCCTCCCCATCCCAAGGGATGGGGCAGAGAACTGGAGTGGCAAAGGTAAGGAGACTCATGGGTTGAGAGAAGAACAAATGACTGATACACAGTGAAACCGCTCACCACCTGGTGACCAAGGCCTCACCTGTTCCCGACTAGCGATCCCAGAGGAGACAAAATCCTGAAACCACAATACAGGAAGAGAGAGGCAGAGCTTCTGAGCCCACCCTCATTTATATACTGAGCATGATGTTACATGATATGGAATATTCCATTGGCCAACTTGGATCTGTTGCTCTGGCTATGCTCTGGCTCCCTCCCAGCTTCTTGTATACCTGCACACTAGCAAAAGATGGGAAGTTGGAAAGTTCTTGATTTCTTAGCAACAACAGAAACATTAGTATATTATCAACATTCTTCTCATAGGAAATAGCATACTGAATCCAAAACACAGTGTTATTCTAGATGCTAAGAAGAAAATTAACTCTGTCCCAGCTGAAACCTGGACATCTATGTACTCTTTGGACCAAGTATTCTCACTTTCTCTTGATTTTCAGTATGTTGATGGTTTTATCCTCATTTGGAGAATTCACTGAGTGTTGGAAATATCCTACTATAACATTTCCCTTTAATGCTTGGAGACTACTGGATGTTCCTAAAAGAATATCAATATTCATGTCACAGTTTTTTTCAGCCTTCTTAGTGATCTCTTGTAACTATCAAGAAAAAAGAAGTGTTAAATATGTGCAATGCAACAGCACAATTAACAGCATATTTAGTTTATATTAAGAATACTTATTTCAATGAAATAACTGGAATAGAATAATATCTTAAAGGAAAATTTAAAGCAGTGATTATATAAATTGTCTCCTGTGAATCTGGTTTTAAATTTTACATCTTAAAAATTGCAGGACATAGAACAGTATAACAGAATTTTCCTATTTCCTTTTTTCTTTTTGTCTGTGATACCATCACTTGCATCCTTGCTTTTCTCCTATCTCTTCAGAGATGGTTTCCTTGGTAACCTTAATTTTTTATGCATGGAGCCTCTTAATATTTACATAAGGATGGTGATACTGGAAAAAATGTTTAAAGATCATTGTACTTCAAGTTAGGAATATGAAGTATGAGATATCTTGGCCTCAAATATTGTACATATATATCACATCTATTTCTGGAAAGAATGGAATTCTAACTAATGAAGACTTTTAATGAATGACTTTGAATATATTTATCTTTGTAAATATTAGTAAAAATAATAGTTCTTTGGTTGGTGAGAGGAATTTAATTGCTTTTATACTTTAATATAAAAACACTCTAAGGGAAGTGGAATTTGAAACAAGGGACAGCC
>NW_010138239.1:0-4319 GCF_000699245.1 Pterocles gutturalis | reverse complement strand
GGGGAAGGGAAAGAAATCTAAATTTATTTTTTTTTTTTTCTGGGCATATGGCAGATCTTAAATTCTACTCACATGTAGAGACAACTGGGTAACAGTCCTTTCCAAAAATATTTTCTCAGGACTTGAGACTGGGAAGACCTTTTTCCTTTCCCTTCCTTCCCCGAGAAAGCAGTGTTCTTTTGCTGTAGGACTTTTCATCTCTGATTCTTTCAAAGTTCTCTCTCTGTGCCAGTGAGAACAAAATTTTAGCAAAGCCTGGAGGATTAAATTTATTTCCAGTTCTACTGAGCTTTGTAGTAAAGATGAAGTGTAGGCTAGACTGCATCATCCCTCCATAAGGGGTCTGAAGATTAGTGTTCTGTGGGGGGAGAAAGAAGCCTCACTAGTATATATATATCTTAAATGGCAACACCAGCCAGAGAGGCAGGGTTCCCACTAACCCCAGCTATGGCAAGGAGAGACATGAACTCCCTCACAAAGGGAAGAACCTGGATGTGGAATTCTTGATGATATTTGTCCCGTGAGGTTTCTGCCATGGACTTCCATCAGAAAACCTATTGTGGATTTGGTTGGGGGGATTGGCTAAGGGTGCAGGGAGATCATTTTTTCCCATGAATGTGTTAGTTTTCTTATAGGCTGCTCTACAAAGGTTTCAAACTGTCTAGGAAGTGTGTAAAGAACATAGACACCGAACAGAGAGCTCTGGACCTCTGGGGAGAGTAAGTATCAGACATTTTGGATACAGTTAGAAATCACAAACTGCCAAGAATTGACTGTGGCTGAATAGAAACTCTCTTCGTTCATGAGTTTGACTCTCTTTGACCTGAGTTATTGAGGAGAGATGCATGCTCTCTTGATTACTAAAGACACCATACCATGTTCCTTCTGATCTTACAAATGCAAAAGAACACAAAAAGTTGTAAGTTGTTCTTAATGGCAAATGATGACAATGCAGAAATAGTGAGATACAGGTGAATTAATATATCCAGTTCATCTTATGCAGTCTCAAGGTTATCTGGGTGAGCAAATGGATTGTGTTAAAAAACATAAGAACATTTTTAATTTTTTATACTCACATATTTGAATGAATATACAAGCCTAATCATTGGCCTTGTTATTAATCTTTTCTGAATTTAGATGCATAATGAAAGGTTAATAAACCAATAAGAGTTCAGTGATGAAACCTCCATGTAGATTTTCTTTTTATTTGAACTTCAATGTATGAAATGAGATATTGATCTTAAACATTCTTTTAAGAATTAACCTCAACGTGACTGGTTATATGTGCATTTGATTAGAGGGGTAAGAGCTATCCAGTCAACATTTTTTTTTTCTCTTAGAGAGAGAAAAAACCCCTCTATGATATTGGACAATTTGCTAAATGGTTTTGAATCTGAAGGGTATGTTTCAAACTTTATATTATGTAATTCTTCAGTAATTCCTATGAAAGCTAACTTCAGAAGCAGGTTTTTTGGTTCTTCTAGAGTTTGTGGCTTTTGCGATCCCTTCTTGTATAGGTAGAATATATTTCAGAAGTTTGTAGAAAACTCACACTCTGAAAGACAGTGAGTCACTGAAACTATACACCTCTTCTGTATGTTAGGCATTCCCACAGTTGTATCTGATTAGCCAATCTATCTCTGCATGAGTCCTCACAATATTTGTTTAGCCACCCTTACTGCAGCTTTTAGCTGTGTCCATATGACATCTGGTAAACAGGCTTTACATGCTGACTTGATTTCTGTGAATGTGGTTATAGCAGAGGTTCTTTTAGACCATAAACTATCTATTTTTTATAAATGGATTTTAGTATTTTGGAATTTTGGCCAAAATTCAAAATCTGAAGTTTGAATTAAAAAAGATAAATTAAGAACTTCATTATTAGAATTAGAAATGGGCTGCATTTACTACATTTATTTTTTCATTAATATATATTAAAAAGCAGTAGGGAGTAAGAAGTGAAGGGATTTCATTTTTTCCCCTGCATCATGCTTTGAACTGGATATATCTATTATTGTACCTAATTCTTAAATTAATTCTTCTGTCTAAAGTATGTGAATCTTTTTTCTTCTAGTAATCATTTGCCTTTTTTATTCCTCCTTTTTGCTCAACCTCAAACATACAAAGGAAATAAGAGTGCCTGCCAGAGATACTGTGGTTCTGAGTTATAATCCTGACCACCTCTAAAATTATGAACTATCAATTCTTATAATTTTTATTTAAGACTACTGGAGAGCTGTGTGTTAGATAGCTTCCTGTTGAAGACTGAAAAATAGTCAAGTTCTGTAATACCGACCCTAACCCTAACCCTGTGTTTTCCATCATACTTTTAGTGGAATATGAGGACTAGAAAGCATGTGTGGTCTGTCTTGAAGTTTTTCACATCTTCTTCTTCATCTTTCCCTGTCCTGTTGGCAAAGAGTAAATGATCAGCACTGTCACAAACTGTAATTCTAATAAAATTAGTGTGCAATTTGAGAAAAATGTGTGTTTGAATTGCTTTGTTGAGAACAAGAAAAGTGGAGACCATGAAATGGGAAAACCGCTTAAGAATTTAGCTTATATTTCCATCCAGTAGAACGTAAATGCTGTGTAGAGACTCAAGCTTAATAGAAAGTGGAATTAAAAAAGGTAGTGTTGAGTGTCTCTGAGTGTTTTCTGAGATTTTGTGTATATACTTCTTAAAATCGGGAGATTGAAAAGAAAGCAAGTAAGATCAGCTCTCAAACTTAGATTCACTTGTAAAAGCATCCTAAGTTTAACATTTAAAAAAGTTCATTGTGTTATACAATTCAGTGTATTTTACTTTAGCTGCTCTATCCTGATTTTTTCTGGGACAGAATTAACTTTCTTCACAGAAGCTAGTGTGAGGTTGTGTTTTGGATTTGTGCTGAGAAGAAGGCTGATAACACACTGATGTTTACAATTGCTGCCAGGACAGTCAAGGACTTTTCAGCACCTCTGCTGTGCCAGTGTCTGCAGGGGCAGGAGAAGTTGGGAGGGAGCACAGCCCCAGTTACTAGCCCACGATTCAGCCTTAGGTTTAGGATTGAGACCCAAACTGGCCAATGGTCTATTCCATATCATGCACATCATGCCCAGTAAATAGATGAGGCTCTGTCCAGAAGTTCTCGCTCTCTGGGTCATCTCCCTCTCCGGCAGGGTTGGCTCTTGCTCTCTCAGTCAGCTCTTGCTCTCTTGAATGCTCAGGCTCATATTTCTTTTCTGGGATTGCGGACATCTGGACATCTTGGGAGTGATTAGAATTACTGAGTTTTCATGAAGTGGAATGCTATTGCTTTCCATCATTTGAGATGATAGAATTTGTGCTTTGTGGCATCCTAACACATTTATGAATCTTAAAGTCTTGGCACGGAAGGAAGTGAAAATGTACATGCTGTGATCTGCTGTTTTCCAACTATAATCTTGTGGTCAAGTTTCTTTTTAAAATTATGTTTCTTTATAACAAGTTGACTTCACTAAAATATTTACTGACCTAGAGTTGAAGGTAAATGATGAAAGTGTGTGCAGAAGTGTGTCTTCCATTTAATAGATAATTAAAACATTTCTCTAAGGTACAAATATAAAAATCAGGACTTATTTAGTTGTTGCAATTATTT
Source organism: Pterocles gutturalis (assembly GCF_000699245.1). NCBI lineage: Eukaryota > Metazoa > Chordata > Aves > Pterocliformes > Pteroclidae > Pterocles > Pterocles gutturalis. The sequence goes on along the minus strand of NW_010138239.1, from coordinate 699 downwards.
ACAATATAGTTTTAAACTTGCCCATTTCCATCTGGTGAATAAATAATATTCTGAGAGTGACTTTTACTTCCAGGAAGTCTTGCATGTAGTAAGCTTAAAAAGTTGATTGTTGCTTCCACCTAAGGCTGCTGTTGTACTAATTAATTCAAGATATTTTTAAATTTGATCTTATAGGCCTCTTATTTTGCTTTTCTGAGCTTGTTTTATTATGGAATATACCCATAACACTAGATATAAGCAATCTTCAGATGAGCTCATAAAGCTGACGATAAGATATAACTTCCAATTCATTAGCAGGATTCTCATCTGAAAGGCAGGGCATCTCTTTTAACTTCTCAGTGTTACGATAAGACCAACTGAAAAAAAATATCTCTATATGTATATGTGTTAGTGTATGTATAAATGTCATAGGAAGGTAAATTCTGTGCATAATCCTACAAGCATTTACTAGGGTGTGTAATGCTTCCTGTCATGAACTTCTTTTACTGTAATGTGATTTGTAGAATCTAAGCCTCAGCTAGCTGTATGTGTTTTATTATACCTATTTTAAAATTTTGTAGGCTCTATCAGTTTATCTGCTTAAAATGTTCTGATGGGTTTGCCCTTGGCTGGGGGACAACCCACACACCCGTTCACTCTATTCACCCCCTGTCCCCCACCCTACCCGAGGATAGGGGGTATAATTAAAGGGGTAAAGGG
>NW_010138238.1:0-9577 GCF_000699245.1 Pterocles gutturalis | reverse complement strand
TGACAGGCCTGTAGTTCCCTGGGTCCTCTACATTCTCTCATCACAAGATTATTTCAGCATGATACATTTTAAATGTTTTTAGACTTGAGAATTTGAACTGTGATTTGCAGCTCACTTTATAAGTTTGTTCACTGGAAAGCAGGGCAGTTATCTGTAGAGATGCTAATCATGCTGTGCATGCCACAGTACGCACTGCCAGGTAGTAACAGAATTTCTTCCCTGTTTCTCCCCTGCATGTTTCTAGGTGTTTCTTCAGTCTGACAGAAAGAATTAACTTGTATTAGATTTTGCTATTAGCCCAATCAGTTTTCTGTTCATGGCTTCCAGATGTTCTGCTGCAGAAGATTCCTTTGTCTCTCCCTTTATGTCTCAGGTTCATAACTCTGGCAGAATGTAAGGCTAACACTATTGGCAGCTTCTTCATAGAGAATCTGAGGAAAGAACTTACCCATCAGTACCAAATTATATAGAGAAGCCAGCAATACCTTAGTTATAGAAAAACTTAGATGTAGCCACCTTTGATGTCATGCACCAAGATCATCATACATCAGAAAATTTCTGTCCCTAATCAGGAAATTTCTTTGATTCCTAAGAAGGTCCAGAACTCTTCTCTGTTTCTTTTTGTGGGGTCCACAGTTAAGTTTCAGTTCATATCACGAGTGGGTTTTTGAAATGAGTGTTCTGGTCATCCCCACTTACCACACTTTGGTTCATGTTGCAGAGCAATCCTGGAGCAAGCCAGCTGAATTCTTTTAGGATAAAGCAGTACAAAAGAAGCTCTGTATGAGTGCACTTCATGTGCTGTATCCACTAATGGGTATACCATGGCACCAAATTATACTTAATCCAGAATAACTTTTTGCATTATATGTAGTACAAACGTCGTGTCTTCGTGACTATTACACTTTCCAGATCTGCTCCTGATCTCCCAGAGCCCCTATCTTTACAAAGTACACAAGCAAATACAGAAGAAAAAAAATCGTATCTCTTGGAGGAATAATTAATTTCTTCCTGTTACTGGCCAAGCTAGTCCTTCTTACCACTCAAGCTCCAAGTGGAGAAAGACATTTGCAAACTAGTATTTGAAAAGTTAAGCATGAGTATTACAGAAGTTAACATAATGCTAATATAACGTTTTATTAAGCCTGTTATGTTATTAACAAGACTTACAGGAATTCTTCCTGTGTGCTTCCATAAATATGTTCAGGTTAAGTCAGTCAAATTCAGAACAGGACCTGTACAGAAGAAATGTGTATTATGGTGTACTAGCATGTGTTTGAACATGAAATGTATTATGATAAAATACATTGATGTCACAAACTGAGCAGAGCCTAATGAAGTTGTTTTGCGGTACATTGGATCTTTCCCCAAGGCCAGTGCTTTTGTAAAATAAGCCTAATAATAAAAAGATTGTGTTAAAAACACTTTTCTTAATCATAGACAACTTTACATTCCAGTCCAATGCTTTGCTTAATTCTTGTAATAGGTTCACAAGCAGAGAGAAAATGTCTATCTGCAAACACTACTTGCAAATCTTGTCCATAGCTATGCTGGTTTATAGCTTTGTTTGCAAAGGGATAAAGTCAAATGATATGAAATGAATTCGCCAAGTGCTGAGCTGATGTCTTTAAATTCCTTTCACATGAAAAATCTGATGTAATTTTATCCATGCTCTAAAAGAAGTAAGGTTTTTTTCTTTCCCTTGTAAATGAAAGACACTGTAAGTAGAGGTATTTGGAGGTATTCATGTTTATTGTATTTCACTTGAAATTGTCAGCAACAGAGTTCCAGGACTGATAAAAGCAAAATCATATGGATGTGTGAATTCCAGATAAGTCAATTTCATGTTTTCTTCCTGTTCATAGTTCTTTACAATTCGTGTCTGAATTAGGCCCCTTCACTATAAATTATCTCCTCACATAAATTATCTCTTTGTTTTATGCATACTCTTATATATTTTTTATCCCACTGGTTTATCACTGCATGACTTGAATTAGCTAGGTTTCACCCACTTTCTGGATTGATGGTTTTCCTGGTTTCAGTGGAGACAGAGTTAACTTTCTTCATAGTAGCTAGTGTGAGGCTGTTTTGAATTTCTGCTGAGAAGGCTGGTAACATACTGATGTTTATAGTTGCTGCCAGGACAGTCAAGGACTTTTCAGCTTCTCCACTCTGCCAGTTTCTGCAGGTGCAGGAGAAGCTGGGAGGGAGCACAGCCCCAAATACTAGCTTAGGATTCAACCTTAAGTTTAGGCTTGAGACCCAAATGTGGTATATTCAATATCATGCACATCATGCCCAGTGTACAGATGAGGCTCGGTCTGGAAGGGCTCTCTTGCTTCATGTTGTTTCTCTCTGGGTCACCCCTCTCTCACGGTCATCTCACTCTCTTGGTCGGCTCTCAGTCTTGGATACCTGGGCTCATCTCTATTCCAGGATTGTGGTTTCAGGACTCTTCCCTGCTCCAGGAGTGTTAGCCAGGAACAGGCTGAGCCTTGGTCGTTGGGTGGTGAGCAGTTTCACAGTGTATCACTCATTTGTATTTTTGTATATATTACTATTATTATCATTATTGTTTTCAATTTTATTGTAGTTTAGTTATTAAATTGTTCTTACCTCAACCCACAAGTCTCTTTTTCCCTTTACGCCTTTAATTCTCTCCCTTATTCCCCAGGAGGGGGCAGGGTTAGAAGACAGTTGTGGAGTTTTGCTGCTGGCCAGGGTGAAAACCACGGCAATGGTATCATACAAATAAATGCATTAGAGTGTGATACACTTATGAAAAATTATGATTTTTTCAATTCTTAATCACAGGCATTTAGCAAAGGAACTTAGGAATGGTGAAAACCCATGTTAGAACTACAGAAAGCCAGGCATCAACTTGAGGAGTGGTTTTCACAGTGCAAAATGAGTCACAGATTCCCTAGATGTGATGGTCAAGTGTTTGACTCTTAGGTCAGGTAGTATAGGAAATACCATACTGAGCACTAATATGATTTAGTCAGTCCCAGTATGAAATAATTGTAGGTGTTTCATTGGCACCTTTATAAGGAGGTTATAGGCATTTGTGGCTCTAGAATTTACTACCTAATGCTTTCCTGGGCTTCAATATAGCAGTTTGTTTTCTGTCACTCATTCAAAAAAAGTAAAATCTTGTTTCTCTGTTCCCCTTATCTTGGGATCATGTAGGTCCCAGATCCTAACAAAAAGGTTTATCTTCAAGTCTAGAGCTTCTCTTGTGTTTCTGCACCAAACCTCAACCATGAATGTAAAGCTCATAGTACAGAAATGAGGGAAGCAGTGAGAAAACCCTATCATGATCATTTCAATTCAGGCTGGGAATTCCAATTTGTGTTTCATGGGTTGTATGTTGTCTTACATATTTGAAGATATGCAAACACATTAAACCACTCTCTTTGTATGGATTTCTTTTTTTTCAAAAGGAACCACATTTAAAATAGAACTCCTTCAGTATCATAGCTTTTGCCCAGCTTCAATAATGGCCATTTCCTTTATCTCTATTATTCATTCGCTGTTTACAGTAACATCACAAATCACATTCTTTTCTGAATGATTCTCTTGTTTCTGCAGATCGCCTTTGGCTCAATCTTCCTTGGAAGTGTTCCTGTTCATGAAAAAGTTAATCGATGTGCTGGGCAGATACATGGCTATAAAGGATGTGTCAGGGATTTTCAAGTTAACAACAAGGAGTTGTTCCTCATCGATGAGGCTCTTGGAGGGAGGAATGTTGAGAACTGCAATGTTCCAATATGTGATTATCATCCGTGTCACCATGGTGGGACCTGCACTAGGTAAAAGTTACCTCTTTAATCATTTTATCACCTATTTACACACTGTGACTGGTAGGTTCATCCTTATGAGAAATTATTATAATGTTCTGTGTAATGAAGTAATCACCAGTCTTTTGTCCTGATAATATTAAATAGAAAATGTGACATCTTTATGCGTAACCAGAGAGATTTTATACCTTATTTGCTTACATGAAAAGAGATCAAAAATGTAATTACATTGCCCACCCTGCATACATATTGGGTTGCTGCCAGAATGCGTTTGCTACCAACCAGATCAGTTCCCCTGCAAGGCTCAGTGACTAAATCAGATTCTTTGTATAGCTGGTTTGAGCAGAAACACGTAAGTTCTCATTTTTCTGTTTAAGAACTCTTTATCTTACTAGGCCTTTTACCCTCACCTGTCTTCATGGTGTGTTCCTGGGTTAACAGCATAGGCCTTCATCATTATGCTATGAAAACAGTAACAAATAAGTCAGCACCTTCAGGATGTGTGAGGAAGTATTGTCAAACAACCTTTGAAAGTTAAAGTGCATCATGCTGAAAGAGGAAATGGAGTTCAAAAGAGATGTGGGGTAAAAGCACAGAGAGCACAGAGGTGGATCATTTGAATCGTACTTCAATTGGAGCACAGTAACTGCTTTAGCTATAGTAACTTGATCATTGTCTAAGGCACTCAGCATTTAGGAACCACATTTCTGTTTAAAATTGATAGAACTTGTGAAGTAGCTGCCATATCTATTTTAAAAATTGTACTTCAGCTTCAAGGCAAATGCTGAACAGAACATAGTCTAAAGCTCTTTTAAAGGTCTGGACCACTGTGTATTTTGACCAGCTAGACATGTATAAGTCCATGGGACCTGATGAGATTCATACATGACTGCTGAGGGAGCTGTGTGTGTCATAGCAAGATCAATCCTAATAATCTCTGGAAGGTCAAGGTGTTTGGGAGAGGTTCCTGAGAACTAGAATGCTACCTTCATGAAGGGCAAGAAGGAGAATCTGAGGAGCTACAGAGCAGTCAACCTCAGATAAATCTGTGAGGTTGACTGAAGGTGATGGAGAAAACTGTCCTGGAAACTGTTTCCAAACACATGAAGGACAAGAATGTGGTTGGGGGTGGTCTTCATGGATTCATCAAGGGGAAATTGTGCTTAAACAACCTGACAGCCTTCCACAATGAGATGACTGGCTTGATGGATGAGGGAAGAGCACTGGATGTTGTTTACTCAACTTTAGTAAGGCTTCAACACTGCCTGCCATAACATCTTTAGTGACAAATTATTAAATATTGGCTAGATAAGTGCACAGCGAGGTGAACTGAAAACAGGCTGTATGGCAGGCTCGAAAAGCACAAAGGATCAGTGACACAAATTCCAGATGGAGGCCAATCACTAGCAGAGTACCCCAAGTCTCATTACTGGATCCAACACCATTTGTCTTCATTAATGACCTACAAGATGGGACAGGGTGCACTCCAGAAACAAGGGTTAAAAATGAAGCAAGGAGGGGTGATTGACTCAGCAGATGGGTCTGCTGCCATTCAGAGGGACCTCAACAGGCTGGAGAAATGAGCCAACGTGAGTCTTATATTGTTCAGCAAAGGAAAATGCAAAGTCTTGCACCTCAGTTGGAATAACCCCAGGCACCAGTATAGACTGGGGACTGACTGACTGGAAACCAGCTTTGCGAAAAAGACTTGCCAGTTCTGGTGACCATGAGTCAGCAATGTGCTCTAGGGGCAAAGAAAGCCAACAGCATCCTTGGCTGCATTAGAAAGAGAGAATGGGTCAAGGGAGGTCATTCTTTCCCTCTCTTCTCACACAGTTTACCGGTTTTCACTCACTTCACAAACTGTCCATATTCAGTAAGCTTCACCTTTCTAGGAAGATCTAGATGCCATGTTTCACGTACAAGTTCTGCAGCTCTGATTTCATACTGTTCACTTGGAAGAATAGAATTCGCTTTTTGAGAGGCTGGTCATTCCTCTTAGCTGTCAAGACTGTCAACAAAAACTATCACAACATATTATCTCTCAGGATTTGGAGGTCTCACATGGATAGCTTACTAGGTAGTGGTCTTTAGAGGAGCAGTTCCTGCATCCCAAAGTCCTGAAGCTTCATTTTGTCCATAGCATGTGTAACGTTCTCTTTCCTGGAGAGTTAAACATATATGTGAGAACAGACTGCTCCATCACTGTATAAAATGTAATCAACCAAATCACTTCTGCTTTGCTGAGAAGTGTGACAGATCTAAAAGATTCACTTCTTGATAAGTCATGTACCTATCTGCACCAATCTCTTTGTAGAGGATGTAAACAGGGTGGCAGGTTGGGATGTAAATTTGCCTGTGCTAGCAGCCATTTTTCAGGAGTATTGGCAGGCTTTTTATACAGATTCTGCCTGACAGAATGCCAGGGTCAGAAACCCCTTTGGAGAACGCTTCAGTTTGTCGTATACCAATTCAGTTTTCCACAGGTTTGAGTAGAGTGAAGAAATATGGGAAAACAATGATTTGTATACCTCTTGACCAACCTTGGCAGGTCTGGCTACAGAACCTCTTTCATCTGGACCTGAACACTTCACAAAGTTTGTTCCTCTAAATCTGTTGTCTTGAGACCCAACTCCAGTGCTTCAGTGGGTGAAGCATGTCCTGAAAGGAATGATGAGAGTTTCTGTCCTATAGACTATTCCTGTACTTCTTTCCAGGCAGTGCCTGCTAACACTAGGAACCTATTTAGTAAATGAACGTACTGTAACAAACTCTGTTCAGTAAATGGACTAATTTTAAGTGTGTTGGGCTTGTTGTCACCATCTTCCTTCAGGGCTTTGGTTACAAGCATCTTTCAGTACCTCTTGCAGCTGAAAGATACAAGTTCCTCTGCTTGCTGCAGTTCAATTTTTTAGTTGCTTTATCCTGGTAATTATTTGATTAATTACTTGGTCATCAACCTGTTGCATCAACTTGGTTCACACCATGTCATATGTGGAGCAGCAGAACTGAAAAGCCAGAGGAGGACATTTTGTGTATAGTTTATGGGGAAAAATTTCCAGGCTTCAGTCCCCATGGTCAAGTGGTGCATATGGACTTTACACCTGTGTTACCCTCAGATAATGAGTTTATATTAAAGAGATTGCAGCCAATGAAAGCCATAAATAATCCATAATGTTAAAAAAATTCCCTTCTACTCCAGTAATTGTCCATTTTGTGTATTTATTACTGTAAAAAAACTTAGTTGCGTTTAAAAAAAAAATCCAGATGAAACAAGCAACAATTTGACGATCCATATAAAACTATCATTGACTTGCTTAAGGTTTTTGCCAGTTGTTTCAATTACACTATTTAGTGTCAAAAAAAGATTTTTCATTGCATGTTATTGTTCAGGTGCTTGGCGGCTAATTAGAGCTTTTCCTTCTGAAAAGCCATGAAATATTACATAACAAATATCTCAGCCATGTTTTATAGTGAACACTGTAACTTGTCAACACATACTGCTGGGCATATACAAGTGTGTGTCATAAAAACATTTTTTACAGTTCTTCTTGAAAGAAAATTATTTGTCTTTTCTCATCATCTGAGTAAAAAAATACTATTGTAGTGTTCATCCTATTAATTACAATAAATATGCAGAAGAAATTAATCTGTCAGGAAAAAATGTTTTCTTTGTATTTTTGGTAGCAGGCCACAGAGATTAGTATGCGCCTAGTTTTCAGATACAGAATTTCAGGATGCAGCAGGGTCTAGCATCTCCCCTCTACTGGTTGCACCAAGTGCTCACCAGGGGCCTGGCAGGGCAGGACCCAGCGGCCAGGGCCTGTCCCACTGCCCCAGCCAGGAGCAGGGCAGCCAGAGGGCACCGGGACAGCCCCAGCCCCATGCATTGGTCACACCCCTGGGGACAGCACTGGGTTGAGGCCAGGCTGGGACATTGGTCTACTGGTGGGGGATCAGGATCAAGCCTGGTGAGGGGAAACAGGGTCAGACACAGCCCCAAGTTGGCCAGGCAGGGCTGTGGTGTTGGGGGCGGGCTGCACAGTCACCACTTTTCTGTGAAACTACTGAATGTGTCATATCATGGAATTGTAATTCTCTAGTTATCTTAATTCTTTTTAAGTTAAGATTGACTCCACTTTCAATTAGAAAAAAAAAAAAAAAGTATTATCTAGGTTGCATTTATATTTTGACTAAAAAATTTGTCAGTGTGTAGGTGTTGTGGTTTCACCCCAGCTGGCATAAGCACCACACAGCCACTCACTCAATCCCCCTGTCTAGGACATGGGAGAGAACCAGAAGAGTAAAAGTGAGAAAACTTGTGGGTTGAGATAAAGGCAGTTTAATAAGTAAAGTGAAAGCCGCGCACACAAGCAAAGAAAAATAAGGAATTAATTCATTGCTTCTCGTCAGCAGGCAGGTGTTCAGCCATCTCCAGGAAAGCAGGGCTTCATCACACGTAATAGTTACTTGGGAAGACAAGATGCCATCACTCCGAATGTCCCCTCCTTCCTTCTTCTTCACCCAGCGTTATATGCTGAGCACGACATCATATGGTGTGGAATATCTCTTTGGTCAGTTGGGGTCCACTGTCCAGCTGTGTCCCCCCTCATCTTGTGCACCCCCAGCCTACTCACTGATGGGGTGGTGTGAGAAGCAGAAAAGTCCTTGACTGTGTGTAAGCACTGCTCAGTAATAACTAAAGCATCCCTGTGTTATCAGCACTGTTTTAAGCACAAATCCAAAGCATAACCACATACTAGCTACAATGAAGAAAATTAACGCTATCCCAGCCAAACCCAGCACAGTATGGCAAAAGCCATTCTGTTTCAAGTGTATTTAAACATATGCTGTATCAGATGAGTAGTTCAGTACAAGTCTAAATTTCTAACTCTTTACACAGGCATTATTTTACTAGTTTTTAAAAACAAAGTACTATCTTTCCTCTATTGCTTTTAGAAGCACTTTTGCAATTTCACTCGCTCTCTTACCTCACTTTAAATCCATGCTAATGTAGAATTCCAGAGACTGGTTAAATTCAGAGGAAAAAAATTACAACTATTTAGTAAATTTAGGACTTAAGTGTGGTTCTATGACTAATTTTGTAAATTCAAAGCTCACTGGATTTGAAAGCATGTGTTTGAAAAGGGCACAGAAAGATTAACCTAGGACGCTCTTAATATTCTGTGTGGCCTCCTGATCATATGAGCCAGATGTTGCAAATCAAGCTTATTGTTAATTAAGAAGACACATCTGTGTGTGGGAAGTAAACTCATAAAATTTCTTCACCAATGATTTGAAAATTATGTGAGCCACTACACTAGTAGTAGTTGATTAATACATTTGTTTTAAACAGTAGAAAGACTCAAGAAAATGTAAACATAGACAAGCTTAGTTTTTACACTGCAGAGTATAATCTCTGTTTTTCTTCCCCGTGTATTGTTGCAGCAGATGGGTTCATTAATGTTAATCAATTAAGCAAGACTGAAAAATCAAACTCGATTAGCAATAAATTTCAATTGAGAGACACGTATCTTCAGATTTCAACCACGATGAATGCTGTAATCACCAAAAATACACAAGGAATGTAATTTTTTAATTTTTATCCCCTGATAATGTAAGAAATACCATCCTAGATATGTAGATCTCAACTGGGCAGTAAGTTTTTTGCTATAAATAGGGAAGTCCATATTTTAAATAATATTTCAGAAACTATCTGTTTTCTTCATGCTGGGACGTGATGCAATTGCTCTTTAGGAAGGACAGGCAGGGGAGAT
>NW_010138237.1:8141-16467 GCF_000699245.1 Pterocles gutturalis | reverse complement strand
AAGTCCTTCTCCTCAGGGCTGCTCTCTATAATAGATCTTGAGATTTCAGAGGAATCACCAGACACTGACTTAGCATTTATTTAGTCATGGGAGTAAAATTGTTATTTGTGATTCAGCTTGGTGAAAATGCGAAATGATAAGTAAGCCAAGTGACCTGAGGCATCTGTATTTGTTTTGCTGGTTTGGGAACTGGGAGCTCAACTGGATAACAGAAATATGGGAATGAAGAAAGATTCCTGACCTCAACCAGCAGCCACAAACCAGCCACTCTGAGGGAGTGCACACAATTTGCTTGGCTTTCTTGCATGACCAGACCAACGTAGACAGAAAACCAACAAAGTACTGGCCATTAAAACTGGAAAACCCCCATATTCCAATGTGTTGCTACAGCACCTGTCATCTGAATGCTTTTGAGAAGTATTTTGCAACATAGATGTATTTATTCTTATGATCACCCTTCCTCTCTAATTGGGGTGAGAGGAGAAGAGGTCATCCACAAGCAGGAAGACGAGTCAGCACAGCCATGTGATTTGTACAATACCATAATTCCAGAAGCAAAGAGTATAAACATCAATAGCCTGATCTTTGAGTTCATGCTTAATCCACAAATCTACCTACTTCAGTCTTGCAAAGTCCTCAAAGCAAAATATTGGGGGAATGGTTTAAGAGCCCTTGGTGCAGGGAAGAACTGTGCCCTTTATTTCAGATTTGTTTTTAAAGACTTAGGCATACTAAGGGAAGTTCTAATCATTTAGTACAAATGTATTTTTGGAGATTTTTAGAAAAAAAAAAGCCACACATGCACTCTTACTGTTGTTTTGTTGCAGGAAACATTACATTTAAGCTCTGGTTGGCAAGGAAACCAGCCTCTAATGTGTTGTCTGCCAATTCAAACACACAGTCAACACAGATATACATGTATCCTCCATAGCCCAAAAGAATAAATCTGAAGAAAATCTAATCTTCCATTGTTGTTAATTATGAAAATGCTACTTAAGCATTTTTGATCTGCTTTTGATTGTCTGGAGGAGTACCACAGATGACCTGACTCTAGCTTTAACGCTCCTGGCAATACTCAGAAATTTATTCAATTTAGATGAGAATTAGTAATTTCCCAAAGCTAATTTATATCCCTGACTCAAACACTGTTTAAAAGGTTGGTCAAATCCCGTTCCTTCCCAGCCTCACCTGCCTGACAACTTTCAGAGAAGTAATACTTAAAGAACAACACACTTTCCCATACTTTTTACATGTTACAGTGGGATGAGAAGCTTGCTCCTGTGGAAAAAAAAAAAAACCTCTCTCAAGCTTTGTAGAATAAAACGTTTTTCTTCTAGATCACAAATAACCCACAGATGGATAAGCAATTTAATTCATTAGTATCCACAAATTTCTGTAAAGCATGGAATACTATTAATCTTTGGATTATGGATGGGGAAACCAATACAAAAATAACTGAGCTTCACAAAATACTTGCAGAAAAACAAAGAACAGAACTAATACCTCAAAGGTAACAGCTCTGCATCTGGATCCTACAATCACTCTTCCCTGAAGAGTCTCCATGCTCCTGATTCATGGTGTTAGTAAGCACATAGAACAGTTTACTCAGGGTGTTACCCTTCAGGAGACTTCTCACTCTTCACTTTTTCAGAGGATCCTGTGGGAAGCTGAGTGTTTCCTGCCCAACACTGTTGCCTGGTCCTTGGGAGCTTGTCATCAGCTGTCTGTCCTGGGACCTTCCCTTGCACCCTGTAAATTACAACATTCATCTGTTTTGCTTTCAAACCTTGTATGAGAGCCATACGTATTTTTATCACCTACTTCCTCTCCCTAGTGACTTAGTCCTGCACTAAGCCTCAGGTCTGTTTGTCAACTGTTGAGGGCTCAGCATCCTGGGGTTCCAGACTGCATTCAATGTTCTCTCCCACAGTCCCTCAAATATATGAATTGACAACTCCTCACAAATATAAGGGACTAAAGCATGCCAATGGCACAACTCTGTTTTCCAATATTTATTGCTTTTCATCCAAGGCATATCTGCCTGGAGTCTGTCAGGCTGCAGCTGCTGTTCAAAAGCTCCTGCATTTTCTTCTATTCTCATGTGGCCTCGTCTTGTCTGTGGACCCGGTCAAGCTGGTTGTTCACAACAGCAGCCAGAAGAAACTCAACAGGTGAGGATGCTACCTCTAAGCAGAATTTCTTTGGGTTGGGTCTCTGGGCTCCTTTAAAAAGTAGAGGAAACTGATAAGGAGGGTGTCTGCTCAGTGTTATCTTAGATGCCTTTGTTCTGCTGCTGTGCCCTAAAAGTTGTTCATAGTTTCATGTTCTTTTTGTCCTGAAATGAATGAAAGCAAGTCTGCAATGCCTTTTATCACCCCTCATCTAATTGGCCTTATCCTCAGTTTCATTTGCAGGTAGCTGACAACCGCATATACTAAGTTTTTCCTAAAACGCACATCTTCACTGCACTTTTGAAAAATACCTGTTTCTATCTTCAGTGACAGAACTAAGAGAGCAGCACCTCCCAAACAGCAATAGCAGTACTCAGTGGAGTTCACAGCTGTTTTCCAAAATAGGGTTTGCCATATTTGCTTTGACCATGTTTTGCTGTTTAAAAAGAGCATGTTTACCATTATCTGAAGGGATGGAATGAAGTGCTCTGGAAGTAATTGGTCTTCATGGGAAATCAAAAATGCCATTTAGGAAACAGGGAGCTACTGTTCAGAAACAAGCTTGCATTTGCTCATTCACACCACCAACCTTGACCCAGTGCTTAGCAGTGCAGTTGAACATCTGGAATTCAGCTACCTGACCAGCATGTTACTAACCATAAAAACATTTATGGCAGTGCCTGCCACTTTTGTTGGCCAACGGGTAACAGCAGCAGGTAACCAGCACTCTCAATTCCTACCTGAACTGTGGTAGTGATGGCTTAAATTCATATGTTTTAATTTAATAAGATTTCAAGCAACACTAAAAAATACATAACCATGAGCTGTGAATGAGCGGTGCACATGCTTGTTTAGTGATGCTTTATGGCAAGTATATTAAAAAAGTACTCTTCAGCTGTTTATTGCTTTGAATTACTAAAATTCATATTTGTTCCAAGATTCTAGATATTCTTGGAAACCTCTAATCCAGCTTTAGAAGCTGTAATGGTTTGAAAAATGAGGTTCATTGGTTCATCTGTCACAAGGCCAGAGACAAGTAGGCCCATTACAATTACACCCATACATATCAAAGACACCGTCAAAAGACAAGAATGAGTTGAGTGAGATACCGGAACACTACAAACAAAGTGAGAATGTGCTGTGCTCTGACTATCATTAGAGAAATAAAATGCTTATTTCAGAAGGCAATGGCACTAACAGGAGAGAGGCTGTGGACAGACAGGCATATCTGAGAAAACTTCCTGAATACTAAGGATAGTTAAGTGAGGAACAGGTTGCCTGAAGTGGTCTTAAATGCCTACACTACTGTGCTATTCCCACAAGCAAGTGTCTTTCAAGAATACTTAGATAAAGCTGATCCTGTTATGGAGCAGAGAAAAAAAAAAAAAAAATCCAGCCATCTCCAACCTTTCCTAGGGAAAGTTCCAGTGTAACCACCACCAGCTCCTTGCCAGTTTGCTCTGCCTGCCTCGTTACTCCTTATCCCCTGGCTCTGCCTGCCTCCATTATTTCTACCCTCTCTCTGAGTTCATGCATCCTCAGCCTCACATCCAACCTGCAGACCCTCTCTGTGTCCTCCTGAAGCCCTGCAGGTACCTCCTGCTCACAGCAGTGCCTTAAAACTGAGGTAGGACTATCAGAAAAAAAAAATTAGAGTTGATGCTGAGGCCTCCTTGGTATGGAAGAGATACCCTGCTGCTTCAAATTCATTTTTTTCAGAGTATGTCCCTTTGTTATCTCCTGGTAGCACTGTCTTCCTCTGGCAGTACAGTCATGGGTGCACAGCCCAAGCTAACAAGGCGGGAAGAGCCTTTTACTTTGTGCTCTGTTGCGTGTCTTAGCTTTAATATCAATGCTCCTCACGAGGAAGAACTCATGGGCTAGGCAATCTCTCAATAACCCTTCCAGACATATTTTCATTATTCTGTTCTCCTGTGATCTACAATAAACAATAAACTAGATTCATGACAACTGAAACAAAGACTGAAAGGGAGGAAAAATCCCTAAAATAGGGGAAAAAATAGAAAGAGAAAGAGGACAAAAATCTTTATAATAAAAAGAAATGGTGTCCTAAACATTCAAACGTGGCTGTTGAAAGTTTGCCTAGAATCCTGAATTTTTTAAGTGCTGAGTACTTTCATCTGCGATTAATTGTTGCCTTGGTACTTGCAAGTCCCATCACTGAATTAACTGCTCTGAAAAGTAAGATCCTTTTTTTCACTCCAGTGCGTGAAGTGACTAATGTGGATACAGGTGTTCAATTTTAGGCGCAGAGACTTGAAAAATACAAGTGATTAGTTCCAGGGTTAGTTCCCAGATAGATTTACTATAGCTAGACAAAAACCACAATCCATCTGCTTTACATTTTACTGGGAAATTAGACAGGTAAGATGAAGCTGGTTCAGTGAACTACTAAAGAGCTCTCACTTTGCAAAAACACTGGGCTCTGGAACATCTCCCAGGTAACAGTCATCTTGGCCTTAAATAACATAGATCCACAGTGGTCTTTCATCCTAAAATGAGGAACTTTTAATCATGTATCTATTCTCACATGTGTATGAGAGCCTGGGCACAATTAGGAAAAGCTGTGACCACTGGATTCCCATTGAGCAAAACCGTGGCTCCAGCCCCCTGTCCTTTATGGCTTACAGGAATGGGAGGGGTTGCATTGCTTTGGACTATACACCAGGTCTGCGTGACTAGAATACTCTCTCCTAAAAATCTTAATCCCAGCCTCAGATTTAAGAGCTTCTTTTGCCTGATCTTCTTCCAAAAATCTGACACATGCAGATCTTCTCCTTTCTAGAAATGGGCTTCAAATGCTTTGAGGCACCGATTAGCACAGCAAAGTTAACAAGTGTGGTGCATCTTGCACACTGGACTGCCATATTAATAATAAATATTAATTTACATCCCCACAGTAGGGAAACCTCTGACAAATCAAACAGGACTGAGTGTGAAACCACCTGAACCTCTTTCATGACAGTGAGACTCCCTAGGCACTTGTCCGATTTAGGAAAAAGCTACCGGTTTGGAACAGAAAATAACCTTTTTATTCAGACATAACTTTATGCTCTACTGCAGGGCTTGTGTGCTCAGCAAATGAAAGGTGGAGCCCCAGTGCATTTGCCTGTGCCCTATAGGAGAATGTTCTGACTGAAGAAACTCCTCTTGTGGAGCTCCCGTCACCGACCAGCTGGTCCCAACGTGCAAGGGGAGGCTCTGCATGGGGTTAAATGCCAACCAGGAAAGCTTATTAGTCTATTTTATAGTGGTATTTTTTCATTAAAAAAATCCAACAAGGGACATGATGAGAAAATAGCAATGACACAGGGAAGAAGCACGTTTAACTCTTAACTTTGAAGGGAACATTTTTTTTTTAACCCTCTTGAGGGAATGCTTGCTTTTTCCATCCAGTTTAATAAAACTGATCACAGAGAACTAATTTCTGCTAGGTAAATAGCAACTGGTACATCAATTTCCTGTCAGCAGCTGCAGTTTCAACAGTTTCAGTCTTGCATTCAAATGTGTGAATGCTTTCCTTAAATTGCACATTTCTCATTTAGCGTACCTTGAAAATATGTACCATCACTCAGTCTCTGAGAAGAGTTTGCCTGTGCTGTGGTTTGCATAAAGCAGCACTAGAGAAGATCATTCAAGCAGATAAGAGGAGACATTAGAACACACACAGGTAGAGTTTGGGAGAATTAAGAAAAGCCTCTACCTACAATTCTGGGTAGCAAATGAGGCATCCAAAAGCATAAATTCAAAATCAGCTCACCAAATCCATCTGATTTCTCTCAGAGGTTAAAGGCTAACTACTTGTGTTAGAAAATAAATTATCGCATAGACTCAAGGAGCTTAAAAAGATAAAAGGTGTCTCTTAAAAAAAGCAAGCCCAATTTGGAAGTCTTAAACATAGTAATGAATTAATGCAAATCTTCAGAAAAATTCTACTTTCCCAGCCATTTCCTGGAAGTAACCTTTCTTTTCGTCTCTGACTGCTCCATTATATTGACAGGAAGAAACCAGGATTGTCATTTACTTAACCTAGCTAAGATGCCTCATTTGTAATTCCAGTAGTGCCATTTCTCCTCCTCTCCAGCCTAGGAGCCGTGTGATTTATGTGTGTTCTCACCCTGGCTGCTCTGGGGATTCCAGACCTCCTCGTGTACCATGCTGACATTTTGCAGTCAGACCTTAGTGGAGCCCAAGAACAAGTTACAAGAGAGAATGTCTCTTGGATAAAACCAGGACTTTTCAAAAATTCCTAACTAAGAGTTTGTTTGGGTTTTCTTCCCCCACTAGAACACACCTTTGCTGAAATGTCATCTTTTTATAGTAGTACTCAGTTTTGGAAAAATATGCAGACTACACTACAAACAGTTCCGTTTTCAAAACAGTTATTCAAAATTAAGTCAAATTTAGGATTTCATTAAGATTTTTGTTAAAATTAAACTAGTTTCTCCATAATGACATGGTTTTGGGAAAGCATTTCACAAGAATTTTTCCCCCCAAAATTCTTCATTCTTATTTTTGTTTTGAGACAAGACAGACTTTCAAGACATAAAACTTGCTACAAAATGGAAAACCCAGTTTGTGCACTTGCAGAACAAAGCTACTTATTAAAAAGACAGGCTATTTGCCTGCCCTTTTTCTTCTTTGATGTGCACTATCTATGTGCGTATTCACATTACGGATGCACTGCAATGCAAGCTCTGAAAGCTGGAGACTTTTTTTATCCTAGCAGTATCGATAGCTTATCTGAACCCATGGTTCATTAAGCATGGAGTTTGTGATCTTATAAAAGGGAGTAGCAGTTAAGAAGTGAACATATAATTAGACACATCACCATGACAAAACCCCTTAGTGCACATCTTTTTCCTTCAAGGGTTTTCCTACACATACATTTACACCATGTCTGATTTCAAGCAGTACCCTACCGGTACTATTTACCTACAGGATGGCAGAGTTCCTAGGAAGAAAAAAGACTGAAGAGCTGATGGTCTGACCTCCCAGAAGTAGCATCACTGCAAAGTTTCAGCAAGAGCACTGTGTGTAAAAGAAGTGTGAGCAGAACTCACATACAAGCTATGGGTAAATACTGCAAGGATGCCATCAGTGATGCTTCAGTTCTGTCTGAGTAAGCAGGATGCTCCTTTCCAGCTATCTCATAATGCCTTTACGCACAATTGGTCATCCATGGAAGAAACCCTCCACGTTGGGACAGATAGTTTCTTAACCAGTTGGCAAGAAACTCAAAAATATGAGTCTTCCCAAAGCATCTTGCACTGCTAGTACGAACCAGACAAAGCACACCTCAGGTTTCAAGCATGCAAAGCAGTCATAGATGGAGATGTGCAGCTCAGAAAACATGAAAACACAGGTATATGAGTAGTTTCACTTAGGACGAACTGACACTACATTTAGTAAGAATTTAGAATTATTTCTGAGTCTGCTTATGTCCTTACAAAAGGTTTAAAAGAACGTGCCATTAGTGCCTCAGTTTTGTTCGCTTTCCCAGCTAATAGCTATCCAGAAAGATATTTTCATGGTCAAACAAAAGAGGAAAATGCTTCTACAGATACAAAGGTTCTTCCCACAACAACATTAATGCCAAGTTTGATAACATTGCAGAAGCATATGGGATGAGAGAAAGGGGAAGGCTAACTAAAGCGTTCAAAACCTTGTCAGTAGTAGGTAGGAATACATTTTTTAAAATGTATTTGGGAATGTTGGGCAGAAATAGTTGCCAATTAGTTACCAAACTAATAAAAAAACCCCTTTTTTTTCTTTTTTTTTGCTGATTAAATAAGTAATTCAGAACTACCACGGATCAACTGCACTATTCTCTAAAGCTCTATTGCTTTGACACATTGCTTAGTCTTTCTAGTGGATTGTTAACTGCTGCTAACAATAGAGAACTAAGCCTTAAAAAAAGCCAAACTTATTCTAACTCGGGAGTCAACAAACATCTATGCAGGGAAATAAAAAAATACATGAGGTCTAAATGATAAAAGTGAGAAATTTCTTCTGTCCTCTCTGTATGGAGAGTTTCATTTGCGTGTGTCAATAGGAAGGACTTTAAGAAAAGGTGCTGTTCCTTTTTTTTTCCTTTGCTACTTCAGTGATGGCAGACTAGGGCTGCCGCGCCC
>NW_010138237.1:0-8110 GCF_000699245.1 Pterocles gutturalis | reverse complement strand
CCTGGACAGTGGCATTAATTTCAGTGGGAGAAAATTCTGGAAAGACTGCAACAGTTGTGCTCATTAGAAGAGGAAAATCTTCCATCTCAAGAAATACAATATTGGTAGCCAACTGGAAAAGCAGAAAGAAGATACTAATGCTTACCAAACTCGTACTGACAGTCTTTTTCCAGTTGGGCTGTGCATTACTAACATTTTGTTGCAGGACACAGCAAAGGATTTATGTTAATAAAAGCTATTTTAGTAACAGTAATATGGTATGCAGGTGCCCAAGGAGCCCCAAGTTGAATTTGATTTTCAATTTCTTCTTTTTAATGACCAAAATTTTAACCCCAAAAAACTTATTTTCTTCCATAATATTCTTCACTTGTATGGAACAAGAAACTGCTGAATGTATACATGTGTGAAGAGGGAAAGGGTCAGGGGTTTAAATTTTTCAAAATTCCTAGCTGAGAAGTATTAACATGGTGTTACAGCAGTATGTAAAGATCTATAAAAGACTGGGCTGAACCACTCTTAAGAAAAATAAAAATGTGGATATGAGTCGGACAACAGATGAATTCTGGCAGCTATCACAAACCTAGGTAAAGCTCTTGTAATACCTTCACAGCTGACATCACTACATACATCTTGTTGCACGTTAACATGCCCAAATCATAAAGCAAAAAAACTATACCGTCAACCAAGCATTCCCTTCCTCTAAAATGACATGCCACCATTAGCACCAATGCTGCTAGCTTTGAATGATGCGTTACCTACTGTTCTAGCTACTGAGCAGAGAGAAAAATCGGAGAGAGAAAAGGATCCCTGCGGTTCTGAATTGATCCCATAGTATGCCCTGGCACACAGAGAGCAAATCTTTTCAGACATGAAAATTGATTCAGGTCCTTTAGTCTTTAGTTTCAACCTGAGTATCTGGAACTCCCTTGGGCTGATTTAGAGACAGAGGTGCTCATGTCTTCTGGAGACAGTTGCATTAGTAAGTGCCTCTTCAGAATTAAGAATGACTCCTTACAGATCAGGCTGTGTCTTTTTAACTCTTCTGTCACATGATGCTGGCAGGAACAAAGGACTGATTCAAAACCTAATAAAATTACAGAACAAAACTAGCTTGAATACACACCAGAAATCAGAGGGGGGAAAAACCCCACATGCTCTGGACACTTTCATAGGCAATTCTCTCACGCTACAACACTAAGCTAGAGTGTCAAACATAACTCATGGTTACAGATAGTTATTTCTCAAACACAGCAGTACTTAGGAAAACAGAAACAGTTAATCCAGAGTACACTACAGGTAAAGCCTGTTTTGTTACAGTTCTCAGAACAATGGTCTTTTGATACATTTTCTCCACCTTCCTTTCTACTAAATCACTTAGTGGACAAATACCCTTTTCTACTTTTCACTTCTTTCTTTGCAGCACACCCAGTCACAGTTTGCAGTCACCAGTTAAAGAGTTCCATTGGCCAGTGATGCCCATCAGCAGCTCTAGCTTGTAGGGGAAATACTGCCTGTCCTACAACAGAGCCTCATTCTATCTTCAGGCCATAAAATGACACGCCATTTCTGCAATTTTTCCTCCAACCATAACATTGCCTTTCACATCATCCAGTCATATGGTTGCCCAGAACAGAAGTCCTTTTTTAGCTCTTTTCCTGTTTGTGCTGGGTTAAGCTGAGACAGAGTTAACTTTCTTCATAGTAGCTAGCAAGAGGTTGTGTTTTGGATTTGTGCTCAGAAGAAAGTTGATAAAAAGGGATGTTTATGCGGCTGCCAAGGTCTTTCAGCTTCTCTGGCTGTCTGCAAACAGGAGAAGCTGGGGGGGAGCACGGCCCCAGTTACTAGCCCAGGATTTGCTCTTAGGTTCGGGATTGAGACCCAAAGTGGCCAATAATCTGTTCCATACCATACACGTCATGCCCAGTATACAGGTGAGGACCCTCCGGAAGATCATCCCTTTTTGGTTCTGGATCTCTTTTGCTCTGGGTCATCTCACTCCAGGTGGTCACTCTCCCAAGGCCTTTCCCCACCCCCACCCCGGTCAGCTCTCGGTCTGGGACGCTCGGACTGTTACCTCTGTTCCGTGAGTGCGGTTTCGGGACTCTCTCTGCTCCGGGATCGTTAGCCGGGAACAGGCTGAGCCTTGATCATTGGGTGGGGGGGCAGTATCACTGTGTATCACTCATTTATATATTTGTATATAGTACAATTTTCAATATTATTGCAGTTTAGTTATTAAATTGTTTTTATCTCAACCCACGAGTCCTTTTTTCCCTTTACCCCTTTAATTCTCTCCTGTATCCTTGGGGGGGGGCAGAACAGACACACAAACCCATCATACTACCCTTCATGAAAAGCCAGTTCCCTTTGCAATAAAAGATCTCAGATTTGGCTGTAAAGGTATCCTAAGTGAGCTCTATAATGCCTTACCAGCATCTTGGATTCAAAATGTCAACTCTCACTGAACCATGAAGGCAGCTTAATAGCAAACTAGATTCTGCAAAAATCTGTTTGCACAAAAAACCCACCAGACTGCTTTTCCTCAACAATGGATTTCTCACTCAAGATGCACAAACAGTTCTGTTCCTTTATACCTACATAGAAAATTTCATATGAAGTTCAGGCACAATAATTAGGAAAAGAGATGCAAACTAGTGTCTTTCTCCAATTAACTATGCAAATTATTTTTTTTTTTCTTCAATTTCATTAGTGACTGTGGTAGAGAAAATCACTTCTGATTCTTAGGCAAAGGACTACAACCATGTTGTGCAACGCAAGGGGGACTACATAAGAAAAAGCACCTATTCCCAAGACACAATTTTTAAGCCCTGTTTATAATACGAGTGTATAAATAAACTAGCAAGAAAAAAATATTAATTTAAAATGTATTCTAATAAATATTTTGCGTCTCCTTTGGCAAAAGAATTATCAAGAAAAAAAAAAAGCCCCATAACAAACACTCATAGACACCAAGCAGTAGCTTGTGCAGCAGGTCACACTCTAAGTTTCCTAGTTTCCGGGCCTCCAGAAAGATTGCTTTCTCTTTGCCAGACAGTGCTTCGATATGCTTATAATTCATTTAAAGCTATTTATGGATGGATATATAATCCTGTCTAAACAGATTTTAAAAAAAATTAAATCAATCCACCAGCATTTACTGTATTAAATCATGTGCTCATTAGGAAACACTTCTGGAACACCAAACCTACCCATTAACAATTGCTGTTGGGGGAAAAAAGTCTAGGGTAGGATC
The DNA here is from genome assembly GCF_000699245.1 of Pterocles gutturalis. Classification (NCBI taxonomy): domain Eukaryota; kingdom Metazoa; phylum Chordata; class Aves; order Pterocliformes; family Pteroclidae; genus Pterocles; species Pterocles gutturalis. The sequence continues at coordinate 4,857 of NW_010138237.1, read as the reverse complement.
CCAGACAAGTTCCTTTCTTCTCTCTCTCATTTTTGTGTGTGAGAGAATTTTACAAGCAACCATTTTCCAGCAGTTGACCATGAAATGGATCATGTTTTATTTATTCTGCACAAATGGCAAATCACAGCAAAGTGTAGCCTTGGGATTAATCAGTGGGCTTTTATCACTGGGGCACCAGTTGGGCTTTGGTTCCTCTCAGAGTGCCTACAAATCACGCTTATTAGGTGCCTGCCTGAGACATACATCATTTAACTTGGCTGGCCTCATGCATAATAAATGGAAGCCTGTACAAAGGGGATGAGCTTCCGCAGAGCGGGTCACTAAGACTTGGATATAAAGGGTGAAAATTAGAGTGTCTGAGAGAAGCTTAGTGAATAACAGTCAGCTATGCTGTGCAAGTCCAGTCTAGAAAAGAGAGAGTTACAGAGCCTGGAGACACTGAACTGCCTTGATTCCTGGATAGAAGTCTGACATTTATATAGCCAAGTGCTGGTGCTGGGGGTCATACAAGTTGCAGCTTTCCCACTTCCACTCAGTAGAATAAAAGGAGCTACTATGGAGAAGAATCAAAAGCCAACACAAACATAATAGAAAACTGATATCGGTTAAGATTATTTGTAATTGATGTCATGATGTCAGCTCTCTTCTAGATGGCGAGCAGGAGCATGTGGCCTAAATGAATCTGCCCTGGAGATGTTCAAAGCTACAATATCAGTGATATGTCAGTGATTTGGTCTTTCTGGAAATATTGGCAGAGGAGGACCTTAATATTTAGGAATCCTGAAAAGACAACGCACATTTTCTGGTCCTGTTACAATGTGCCCAAATTTGGCCCAATTCAAACCCATGAAACAGACAGTTTTAGATATGCTGAAGCTCAAAGAAATTTAGCTTTTTCCACATTTCATTTACACTGCACAGCTCCCCCTCCACTGATGCTAACATGGCAAGTTCAAATCCCAGTTGCTTTATTTTCCAGTTCGCCAATCCAGATGCTTCTCTACGCTACCTGCAGAATAGGTGTCCCCACTGCGGTGCTGTGTGGCTCTCCATTATGACTCTCCACACAGAACAACAGTTTACTGCTGCTACTGTCAGGGAAAGTAACACTAGCTGCAGTATGATAGTAATTGCATCAACACAAAATAACAAAGGCTGTAAATCTGACACTGAAACTTTGGATTCAAACCCTACATAGCATGCAGTGTCTCATAATGGTTCACTAAAATAGTATTTAATTATTTGGGAAGTGCTTCATTTGCATGATACATAAATTTGCAGAGTCCATTTACGGCATTTAGGATTCCTGTTTTCCTGACTTTGCTGTATATGTTTTCCCTGCTTACACATACAGTTCCTATACTGTCTATGAATTAAAAAAAAAAATTAGGCTCAGTCTGGGTATGAGGTATATATAAATGCAAACAATTCCCATTTGGAAAAGTAAGTATTACAGCAATATTACTTAGTACCTACTGCATGAACATGATGGATGTGTTTTTGCTTCCCTTTACACATTATCCATTTGATTCCTTTAGCCTCTTGTCAATACTCATATTCATGGCAGCTCCTTCTGTTCAGTGAGCAGAAAGGAAAAGTATCTTTCTTTGAAGCTGATGTGAACACTGCTCAATGAATCATTCAGCAAGTACTACTGCAGTTCAGTCATCCTACAGGCCATATTAGACCTAGGATCCTTGGATCTATAGCCAAAATGAGCCTTAGTATAGAGTGTCATCTGTAGTTAAGATAAGAAGCAGCTTGCAAAGTATTAAGGAAAATCCTATACTCTGATCTGAGGTACATTATAATAGGATCTACTTAATATTCAATAGAGCTCTTTCAACATGCTTTCTTTTTAAATACAGTTAAATGTATTGCAGTCTCATATTTATCTCTCTGGAGAGCCTGAGAATATTTTCTCCATTGTACTGCAAATGGAAAAGAATGCTCCAGCATCCTGACACATTCCTTTGGAGATTTTCAGTGCTTTAAATCAAAGCACCAAAACAAGAGTTTATTGTAGCAACCCAGAGGGAAGCATCATCTCCAATATCCTGATTCTTTGCAGCTGCTCATTCAGCATGGATGCAACCTGGTTATTAACAGTAACAAAGCTATCAAATGGGGACTTCCTTTGGAAGAAAGACCATCGATATGTCTGCACTGCATATTCTTTAAATGTAAGAGGTATCCATAAAAATTTGGGGGAATGCATATCCAGATGCATACCTACTCATATATTCTCATTTATATGTACAAAAAGTTTTCATTGCAGGAAATAAAATGTGTAAGGTGAAAAAGGCCATCAAGTTGAAGAGTCAAGAGTTCAGCATAGGCAATAACAGAAGTCTTAATTCAGCTCCACTGTACAGAGAAGTTGTGATATAGTTATTATATGCACACAATTTTTCAGTTGGACCCCTGTCTCATTCAGCACTCAGGATAAACAGAGCTCAGAGCAAGTTATTACAACCTCTTGGTTATGCTTACTCTAATTTTTGCCCTTGGCCTTATTAACTACACACAGCAGACTTTCCTATGCTGAGTACAGAGTTGCTGATTTTCTCCTGGTTGTTTCTACAGTACTCTCCCCGATCACCTCAGCTATTCCAGTCAACTTTGTTACTGTCCAAATTTTTCAGACAAGGGAACCAAGGCACAGTGGAAATGAAAAACACAAGAATTTATGGCCTAAACTGAAACACAAAATTTAATTTATCTGATTATGCAGCCTTTTAAAGCAAAACTCCACTAGAAGCAAAACTCCACTACACATCAGCTGTGGTTGTGAGAGCTCAGCACTTTTACAGCACTGAGTTAGGTTTGTACAAATTAAGACCTATAAGTGACTACGACTTAACAAAATTTAAGAAACTTCTCCAGGTTGTTTTGTGGCCGATGCAGGAACAGAGTACAAGGGATAAGAATGCCATTTATTTGCTTTATCTGTGACACCATTCTTCTAACAAACCCTTCATCCTTTCACCACACACCTTCTCATTTCTGCAACAATGAGCTATACAACTTCCATTCCATGTACTTAATGAGGCTGGAGCCTTTTGGAGGAAAAAAGCATGTAATAAAATAGTGCATTATAGTGTTTGTGCACATGAGTATCGATTAAGATCGCAGAGAAAACCGACAGCAGTATTTCATAACTTTTGACTGCCTAACTTTTGCAACATTAGCATTGTTTTAATGTATGAAATTACACTTAAAAGTGGCTGGGCTTTTAACATAAATTTATTTAGGCAGAACAAGACATAACAGTGAGAGCTTCAGGTATAGCTCAGTACAAGCTTCTGCTGCTTGAATTAATGAAGCCACAGAGGTAGCAGGCCATTATTTCTCAGGAGGACCAAGTAGTAAGGGTGTTTGGAAGACAGACCTTCAAAGCAGTAGAGGACATTAATCTTAAGAGTTCTTCAGCATTTTCCAAATACCTCAAGTTTTAGGGGAAATATAATCTCGAGTATTACTTCCTTCTGTACTTTTTAGTCTTTCTTTCACACTTGGTATGATTCCCGGTATGTGCAAGGAGCAATTGCAGGAGAAGTTCTGATCAATCAGTGTAATCCTGGGACTGCACATATTCAGGGACATTTGGGGGAGACTGAATTTACACTAATTTCAGCTTGAGTGGTGCAATTTTCATAAAATTAAAAATACTGGAATACAGATCTTCCTACAGAAAACATAATCACAGATCTTTCCAGCAGTACTACCAATATCAGATTAAACATATTACTTAATCTACAAAAATTAAGAAATCAAAGTTAGGAAAACAGAGGCATGTTTTGATGTACCCCTAACTTAGCTACTTTGCGATTTCATCAGAGATGACATGATGTACCTTTGCTTTCCATCCAAGTGATTTTGTTCTGTTTCTGAAGTAGCACTGCAATCTTATACTTTAAAAGAAAATCTAGGTAGCAATAATGAAGCACCTTGCAGAAGAAATTTTTAAAAAGAGAGTAAAGAGAGAAAGAAAGTGAAAGAGAACAAGGCTTGTCTATACCTCTGATAAAACATCCATATCAGAATCAATCCAAACCTTCTGCAGTTTATTCACTGCTGTTCATGATAGATTTATGAAGGGTATAGACATTAACTCTTGTAAACAAATGACTCTTCAGGTACACATCTAAGCCGTATGAAAACTATGGATGGTGCCAATAACTCTGGTACTCAAAAAAACATCCTATTAGATTATCACAACTTAACTGAAATCAGAACAAGCAGAATGTATGGTGGGTTGTTAGAACATCATTCAAATGCTTCTGTTCAGAAACGCATACAATGTCATGAGACATGCATTTTCTTACAAAACCCTACATCTCACACAGAAAACAATCCACCTCTACTTCCACGTACATAAAACATCCATCTTAGCAGCTGGAGAATGCTGCCAGGCAGCGATGTGGGCCATAAGGAGCTTAGCAGTTGCATTCCTTTCCTGCCTCTCCCCTGCAAATACTCTTGGACCCAGTTAAGCAAAGGAAAACAGAGGCAGATTGTAAGTCAAGCCATAGGGCGGGAAGTTATTCCTGATGTAGAAGTATGTCTTTAACAAATGGAAAATAGTGGTATGATACTCGATACAATTTTATTTTCCTTTCAAAATTACGGAAGCAAGCATCCAGAGTAGGATTAAAAAAAAAAAAAAAATCACACGCATGTGATCCTAGCCCTCATCCCCAGCTGACAGCAATGGAGAAATGAACCATTCTGCAGACACGGTATCATTCTCTGTGCACAGGCTGTTCCCACCCCACACCAGTTTGCCCCACAGCACCCCCAGGAACCGGCTGAGGCAGGAAGGGCTGCCATGCTTGAAGTGGCTGGTCAGGACAA
>NW_010138236.1:0-7175 GCF_000699245.1 Pterocles gutturalis | reverse complement strand
CTATCCCAGCTGGACCCAGGACACACAGTCCTAAACTGAGTACAGAATTGGCTGTGTTTCTTTGGCTAACAGGAGTATTTCCTCTAGGGGCTACACCATTATGAGGAAATAAAAAGCTAAATAGATACTTGTAGGTCTCTCAACAAGACTTTCCACTCTGAACAGATTTCCTTATCCGTCCTGAGAGGCCTTTAAATAATTTTTTTTTTTTTTTTTACCTTCTATACTGTAATGTTGTGCATAGCCAAGGCTCCCTTTTTGCATTTACGTTTTGTCATTACTGTGTCTCTCTGAGGTGGCTGGAGTTATAAACTATTTTATATTGTTTTCGAACACATTGGTCTTAAAGATCTTTTCCACTGATGAGGGGTTTAATATGTTACTGGCTAATGTGCTTATTTTCTATTTGATTTGTGATTAGAAATGGACAAGACAATAAAACCTCAAAACAGGCGCGCACATGGCCCAGGCTGCTTGGCATTTGTTCAGCCTGTGTAGCTAGCTCAAAAAAAGGCCAAGCCAGAAAGAATATTTTGCCATTAGGTCTTGGCAGCCAGAGTGCCATTAGAAAGCAGCTTGTACATGTTCCTTGTTGTATGTGTAAGATCAGCTGTAGGCTCGTTTTGAGTTTTGGCTCTGGTTCAGACCAGTATTTTAACATTGTAACCAAAGTATCTGGCTTGGATCGGGAATAGCCTATGCTTTTATATATTGTCTACATAAGGAAATTAAAAGATCTGAAATACAGAGAAATTTAGACTGATGATATGTTTAAAAGGCACTGTGGTTTCCTTTATAGCCAGTAATGTTAGCTGTTTCAGCTAGCTGCTTTTGAGACATTTAAAAACAAGGTCCATGTAAAAGTCAGTCCATATATTTGGATCACAAAATTTGAACTTCAAATGGAAATTTAAAACAACTGTGTTTGAAACACTGAAGACAATTCAATGTGTTCAAGTGAACTGGGAGACAGTCTCCTTTTATAAGACGTATCTGCCTTGTGTAAGAAAATAATACAGAAGGGCAGCAATTCCTTTCAGCTCTGTGTGGAATCATCGTGACTATAGCTAAGAAATATGGCTCTTGTTAGGTCAGGTGCAATGCTGCACTAACACAGCTACGCTGCTTCCGGAGTTAGCTGTATATTGAGCAGAAATGTTGACTCATGTTCCATCTCAGTCAGAGATCTAGGATCTGTGCATCACACTTCACAGCATGATGAAGGTATGTCTGAAGGTGTCTGAACGTACGGACTGGTGCCTATTAGGAAGCGTACAGCTACATAATCTTGTTCAACAGTCATAAAATGTGCAAGTGTTTCTAGCGTTGCAGTAGCTGATTACATGAACCTTTAGGTAGTTAAATACCTTTAAGAACATGATCCAAATATCTCTCATTTTCCAGCAGATGTATAATTATTCTGTGCTAAACCCTGTTTTAGCAGTACTGGATAGTAATACTAGAAAATTGCCTTCACCTTTATAACTCTGTAGTCCTTTGAGCCAGAGTCTTTACACTTTCATATGCATGTAATTGCATCCATGTGCCATAATGAGATCAAGGACTGTTTAACTGTTCATCCAAAATGAAGAAAATAGTTGTACCCGTTTGTCACTTAACAAGCTCAAGATCATTCTTTGATTCTGTTCCTGTCAGCCGAAGACTATATTTGGAGTTTGTGAAATTGATAGATTTTTAAATGGCTGTAATTGCATCACAAGCCCTTCAGCTTGAATACAAATGCTATTTTTGGTTTTTTTCAGTTTAAAAATCAACATTGCTTCACAACTGACATGTATTAAACAACTCCCTTTTATTTTCCAAATCTGAGCCTGAATCTGCAGATTTTTCTGAGTAATCATTGCTCAACTGAGTGGTTTCAGTTAAGAGGAATGTATTCATTAGAATGAATAAAGTTAGGTAATAGAAGCATTTCCACTGTTACACTGATGTGCAATATAGGACCAACAGTTTGTATTGGTTCAGTCCTGTTCTAAGTCAAGAGGAAAATGTTTTTGTCCAATTACATTAAGAAATAAAAATTAACATAGATGGACTTCAGAGGTCTATCCGGCTCCATTCCTTCCTGTAGAATCGTGAGTTAGGGAGATGAATATGCAGTGTGAGTGTGTGCCAGAAGACTCGCCCATTTAAGAGACTTTGGAAAACAGAATTGTCTCACTAGTATCTGCTAAGAATAAATGGATATTGCACTTACTGACAACCTTATTTCATCTTATTCTCAACTGTGATGCAAGCTAGAACTATAGAAGAAAAAACCATCTTTCTTCAGTGGAAGACTTTTTTTCTCTCCTGTTTCTTCTATGGATGAAAATTAAAGCAATAATAATAGTAACCCTAATGATACGGTATAGTGGAGACTCCTTACTTCTTGGACACCTTTTCTCTTCCTAAACAATTTTGGCTATCACCAGCTTTATTAGAGCTACTGTTAAAAGCCTAATAGCTACTCTGCTTGCCTGCACTGTTACCAAAACCTCTCTTTTGAAGTTGCCTGAGTATGAAAGCTGTTTTGCTCATCTGTGCTCTAATTCTGGTAAAACAAAAATGTCAAATATACCATAAAGTAACAGGACAACCATTAAAGTGATTATAAGTTGTGTGGCTTTCAGGAAAAATCCCCAAAGATTCAGAAGGGGCTTTGGTTTCTTGACTTCAGCATAAAAGCTAGCAGGAACACAGAGAGACAGACTTCATGAAGACAAAAGTCTTCTTTCACTTGTCTGATTTGTTCTCTTTTGCAGTACATACATTTGATGCTAACAGGCCTAAAGGAACTCCTCCTTTCTCAGAAAGTAGTATATCAGAAAGAAAGAAAGAAAGAAAGAAAGAAAGAAAGAAAGAAAGATCTTTACAGCCTTCTGAGAAAAGCTGGGCAAATAAATAAATCTATGTAGAAGTATATCTTGTACAAAAACATGTCATAATGTGTAGCGGCGGGATCAAAGAGAGAACTCTGCTAGGTGGTGAAGAAGAATCAGTTTATTGCTCTTTTACAACTACTTTTATAGTCTTTTACTACTGTGAATATGTCATCTACGAAACCTTTTATTGGCTATTAACTAAAAAAAACACACTATTTTCTAGCTAATTAATTCTCTTGTTTACATCTCGATCTTTCCATTGTTTACATTCCAGTCAGTTCTCCTTCCGGCTGTGTCAGGTCCTCCATCATGTCCTCTTCCATTTTGCTTAAGGGCAAAGCCTCTTTCTTCCGGTCCCTTAAGGGAAAAGCTTTATGTCCCAAAATTCAAATCCCAATTCAGCATCTTCTCGTTCCCCTACAATAATGGCTCTTAACTTGCAAGATAGTAATCATCTTTGCAGACCTTTAAGATGGAAGCACATGCTTCCATCCCTGTCATGGACCCTGACAAGTAAGCATACATTCAGGATCAGGCTGAAGGTGACTTTCCTCTATCTATAACTATGGGTCATTTGTGAAATGAAAGGGAGAAATAAATTAAAACATGCAGAAGGTGTATAATTGTATTAAGTAATAATGTTTTCCAGAACAAACTTGGGAAGACTAATTTTGCAGAAGAAAAGCTGGAGGGAGGTGGATGAGAAGTAGAAATATTCCAACCTAGTGTGATGCTTTTTTTTTTTTTTTTTTGGTATTTGACTACTTTGTCTTCCTTCTTCCTACTGAGCCAAACAAAACTGTGAGGTGACTCATACATAGAACTTATCCATGCTGTTTTTTATCCATTCAAATTGAGATGAAAAAAAGTGCTGTATCCTTATACCTCTGTAACAGAACATAATTTGTTACACAGAAAGGTGGTGTCCTCAACTTCTATATTCTTTATGTTGTCAAACTATTACATAAATAAGGAAGGAAAACAGAAACAGGCAGTCAAGATATCTGAAGAGTTGTCCAGAAATGGAGAGAGATACTATAAAAGGATTTACTTTCTAGCTAGCAAGATGTACTGTAGACAGGAGTTCATATGTATTAGCATTTTGAACTGCAGTGATTCCAATATATGTTTCCGTAATAAAATAATGCCCATACCTGAATATTTCTTGTAGTCCTCAGGTCTTAAAGCTGTGGGTACACAGAGTAAAAAAAGGCTCTTAGGATGCAAACTGCAGTCACTGAGTATGGAAGTAATTCCATAGGCCTGTTTCTGTAACGAATCTGTTTCACAGCATTTTTCTGCTTTCTGCATAATTGCTGTCAGTAAGATAATATGTTCAACTCATTCAAAGTATCTATGAAACCACATATGTATAAGCTCAAATACCCACTGATGCATAATTTTAGCTGCCTTTAAAAAAAAAAATAATATAATCTTTATGGACTAAATGAAGGTTTGCCTGTTACTAATTCAAGTATATTTGTCTGATTTCTTAAAAGCAAAAATAAGAAAGCAGAAATATGCATTGTAGTTGTCATAAAATGTGTACATCAACCATGCTAAGAATGGAGTGGTAGCACTGTTTTGATAGCAGAGAAGCACATCTTCCATTTCTTCACTGTGAATTTTATGCTCAGATTGTCTGTGTAACATGAAGTTGGAATGTAGGTGATAGGGTGGAAGAAAAGAATGAGGGGTGGTTTGGTAATGATTTAAATAATCATGCCCAGTTACTACTGTAAAGTTGTCGGTGCTTCAAATTTATTGTTGGAGTAAGAATCAAGCAGTATTTCCAGGAGCTGCATTACTTAGTAATGGAAGGTCACATGTGGTTTGAAATTAAATATATGCCAATAATGAAAGGCAAAATACTTTTAGTGTATGTGTTATTGTTATTGTTGGGAATGTGTTACACACTCAACTCTGCACTAATGTGGAAGAGTACATTGTGATTAAGCACCAAAAAATGAGTGTCTTCTGCGTGGCAAAACCCCTCACTGGCTCAAAAGTTCTTAAGAGCCTGATTTGCAATGAAACCAAAGGGATATAGAGGGCTAAATGCTCTTGATTATCTATTCTCAGTCCTTATAAGCCCCTCGAGTGACTGAACACTTGAGAAGATCAGCTCAGCCACAACAAAAATGGAACATTTCCAGGAGAAATGCTGGGTATACTCAGCCTGCAGATACTCTGTTCAGATGGGCCCTGACACCTGGAAGCCCCCTGCATTAAGTGCAGTTCAACCTTGCTCTCCTTGGTCATGTGCATAATCATTACTCTAATAAATAGCATTAGTATCTTTTGTATTTATCTTGCATGTAGGAAGTTTTAAAGTTACCAGAATCACCTTTGATGGGTTTGTGGGCTCAGCAGGAGTTCTTATGCATGCTGGCTTGCTGGCTAGCCCAATGCAAGTTTTGTAGAAGACGTGTTGCGGGAGGTACACTGTCCTGAGAAGTCAGCAGGGCAACACAGGACAAGCTACTGTGTGACTGGAGTCATGTACACCTAGTAGCCCAGAAAACCACTACAGCCCCAGTGAGTATACCTAGGAGAACACTTTAACCGATGGGGAGCCATTATGACCATATATGACCAAGACATCCGAGCCAACTTGGTTATAGACAGAGCCCTGCCAGGGGACCATTTTGAGCCCTCCTTGGAGTAGTGGGTCTGCTACATGAGGCCTACCCTCCCTGTGGCAAGGTACACCTACCATGGAAGCTCCTAGAGGCCGAGAGCCCTCACTGGAATGGGTGAGTGGTGAGTACATGTGCACACCAAGAGTTTCTCTCCCACCAAAACCTATAGGCCTTTAGGAAACTGTTGTAGTAGTACTGCTCCTGGTTAGTGGTTTCATTACCTTGTAACTAAGTGTGAGCCAGCTACAGTGACATTCGAACATGTAACCTGTATAATGGATTGTTTGTGTACATACATATATACTCCTTTAGACATACACTGTTGACCAAGTCTGTGACTAGGATTGTATCCAGCTGCACTCCTCCCTCAGAGATTTAGAAAGCAAGGGGGCCTTTCCAAACCTGCTCACTCAACAGTAGGGCCTCCCTAATAGGTTGTAATTCTGTTAAACCGTTGTTACATTTCACTGTTGAGCCTTGTTCAATAAAATACATTATTGCTTTTCTGTAATGAGTGAAGTGTATAACTGTCCCTCCACACTCTCTTACCACTCTGTCACAAGTTGGCATGGTCTTCCTCTGCAACATATGTGAACTACTAGATCTTCATGTTGCAAGTTTAAAACGTGACTATTCTTATTCTGGAGGGTTTAATGTTAATAAAATTTGAGTCACAATGTAACCTGTGTAATTTTTACAAATTGTATTCATCCTTTTGAGTTGTTAGTACTGATTTTTATTAATTAAGGCCTACAAAATCAGTAAGAAAAATAAGATACATCTCTGTAGTTTTGAAGGAATTATAAAATTATAAAATTCTGGTAGAATTTCGATAATGTGCGTTTCTCATTCTGAAGTGAAAAGAGAGAAGATGGAATAGTGGGACTTCTGGAGAGGTCAAATGAGGACATAGCGCAAGGACTCTGTGCGCCATCTCTTGGTGAAATCTGGAAAGCCCAGGGAGGGTGTTTCATTTGTGTTTAAGTATATATTCTCATGAAAAAGATTGATGTATTGATTGCCGAATCATTGAGTTATAATTGTTATCAGGAAAATTATCAAAAATAATTATCGAACAGACAAAAATAGTTTTAATTGTGGCAAAAGTTACTATACACAATTTTGGACAATTTTATGGCTGTCAGAAAATACTCATCTGACGAGCATCAGTACCCGTGGTTTAGACATTCGCAGTAGATCGCTTCCAGCTCCTCACTGGCATATACCTGTGGCGTGAATCAGCGTGTTATCTCATATAGTACGGCGGGGATGTGGAAATTGTTGATATAGTCATTGTTGGGGTTATTTTGTTTGTTAGTTTGTTTTTAAATCAGCCCGTCAATGGTAGAAAGAGCAGTTAGTGCTACAGATAATCCCGAGTGTCGTTTCCTGCCCGCTGCCCATCATCACCTGTCCCACCTGTGCAGTTCGGGCATTCCCTTCGTGTCTTCCTCCCTGTGCCTTTCCAAGGGGTTTCACTGGGGACTTCTCAGAAACGTTTTTTTTTTTGTGACGATACACGAGACAGAGGCTGGGGTTCGGGGGAGAAGTCCTTCTTTTAGTATACCTTCGGCACAGGGAGTCCTTCTACTTAATTTTGGCCGGAGATCTCTCACAGGCAGAGGCCGGCAGGTCTTGGCCGCGGAAG
>NW_010138235.1:0-5324 GCF_000699245.1 Pterocles gutturalis | reverse complement strand
ATGGGCACGGTCACAGCAGTGCCAGGGGATGGGCCACCAGCATCCTGTGGACCCCACAGCCCACCTTTGTCCAGCAACAGGCTGATGCAGCCGGGATGTACGGCAGTGAAATCCCTCCTTCAGTACCCCCTGAAAACCCCAGCAGGGGCCCTGGGGCTGCACCTACGGGGGGAACAGCTGAGCTGGGGGACGTGTCCCCCCATTGCTGAGCAGCAGCACAAACCTTTGCATCCCGGGGGGCACAAACCCCCCAGTGGCCCATTCTGCTGGCAGTGCTGCATCCATTTTGCAAGTGCGACTGCTGAGCGCGTTGCTGAGCGCTGCGCTGCTGAGCTCTCTCGGAGACACGAATGCAAATAAATCTGCTGGGAGAGGAGGCTGAGGGCAGGAGGTTCAGGGCTGGGTTTGCATCCTCCTCGTTGTAGGAACATTAACACCCGGCTCCAGCTGCAGCATCTGCTGTTCTGATCTGCTCCGGGTTTCTTCCCTGCAATGCTCAGGCGCTGCTGATGGCAGCTCGGAACATCTCTCTGGGTGAACACGCTGCCGGTGTGCCGGTGCCTCCTCGCTGCTTCCCGGCAGGCTGTCCATGCTGACCCTGGGGCTGGCAGATGCGAGGCAGCTCCTGGGAGCCCTCCGTATATACCAGCGAGGCATCACGAGTAATGGCACAAACACCAGGGACGGGCAGGGCAGCACACCCAGGTCTGCTCCGGATGAGGGCTCGGGGTGCCTGCGTCCCCCTCCTCAAGCCAGTGCTGCCCAGGGAACCCCCACCCACCTTGGTCTGGGCTGTGCCCAGACAGGCTGCCCTCAATACGGTATCATCAGAGCCAGAGCCAGCTCAGCTTGCAGAACGATAATGCTGCTCTTGCGGGTGTTCAGACACTTTCAGGCGTACTGTGGCTCATAAATAAATATTTATTATTAATTTTATCCCTTCTCTGGTGCCAGGGAGCACAGGATAAATCACTGCCGCTCTGCGATAAAGGGCCCGGGAGCCAATCTTCAGTCTCGCCTGAGATTTATGCCCCTTTAAAAACAAAGATCCTGACAAAGAGACAGATTTCCTGGCACAGAGCAACTCTGTTTAATTAGAGAGATGATTCATGTTTTCAATCACAGTTTAGTACCAGGCCCTTCACAGCCAGCAGTAAAGCCGGAGCCTGCAGGTCTGCCCAGCCCTCCGAAACACCCCCTCTTGGTTCCCCCACCATCAGGGACAGGGTCATGGTGTGAGAGGCTCAGCTGGACCCCGGAACCCGCAGACCCTCACCAGAGTGGATCCGGTGCATGGGAGCAACAGACCCCCCTATGCCCCAGCTCCTGCAGGAAATCCCCCTTCCCCAGCCCAGCCGATGCCCACAGCCCCACGCTGTTGCATCCCTGCGGCAAGTGGCCAGGGGCTGTGCCATGGGCCACCAGGGGCTGTGCCATGGGCCACTGCCCCCCTTGGACACAGCAGTCGGAGCTGGAGCAGGCTCGTGCCCATGCTGGGGCTTGCCCAACTGGGACCAGCATCAGCACCCCCCTGGGCAGACTGATCCAAGCAGCCCTGGGCTGAGTGGATGCTGCTGGAAAAGCCCCACCAAGCTTCCACAGCCGTGGGGGTCTCTGCAGTGGAGTTGGGGGTCTTGTGGGGGGCCAGCACTGGAAAGAAAAGCTTTGTCTCTAATTCTGCTCCAAAGTGGAGGTAAAAGGTAAGGCAAAGGGAGAAAACTCGTGATGAGGCAATGCCATGCTGAGCCAGTCCCCGAGCACCAGGGGCACAGCTGTGGCCAGACCCCGCTCCCGGCACGTGCTGCTCAGTCTGGGTTCAGCCGGCGCAGAACCAGGGCACAGCCCAGCCAGGGCAGGGTCCAGCCCAGCACCCAGCCCAGCATCCCTCACCTCCCCCCTGCTCAGCTCCACGTCTCGCTGGAGGCGTGAGAGGAGCCTGGCCAGGGTGTAAGCGAGCCACCTGCCCCACGCGTGGCTACCAACCACGTCTACGCGCTGTGACTGTCTAGACAGCTTCCAGGAGCCAGTGGCTGCCTCGCTCGCTGCACTCCCCAGCATCACATCCCGGGCGTCAGTTCAGAAATAAAACAGACGTGGCAAAGGCCCATAAAATTAATTAGCTCTCACTTCAAATTAAGCATCTCAAATGGGTGTTTCATAGAGATTTAATTAAAAGTTATACTGCAAGCAGTGGCTGGGGCTGAGGCAGAGAGGACAGGGTGTAGACACGGGGCTGGGAGCTGTCACCACATCCCCGGCTGTGCCGGGCGGTCAGACGGGCACTGGGCACAGTGGTGGCTGCTGGTGTCCCCCCCAGTGTCACTGTCCCCCTTCTTCCTAAGCCTGTCTTTGCAGGGGCATCTGCACCCGGAGCGGGGGACATCTGGGGCACATGTGTGTGCAGGAGGGACACGTGGGGTGGTGGCACTCTGCTAATAGACCTGGGGTCTGTCCCCATGCTTGTGCATGGCCCCGGTGACCCTGCCAGAATGTGGCACCCGGAGGGGAGTCCCGGGGGGTCAGGGCACACCCCCAGCACACACTCACATCACCAAGGCCGAGAGGGATCGGGCTGGGCTCAGCTCAGCGTGACATGTCAGGTCTGGCGGGCATCCCCTGAGGTCCCCTGGGTGTGCCTTGGTTCTGCGCTGGCGAAACACCCCGCGCTGAGCAGACGTTGGCCAAGGGCAGCCCTCAGCCCAGCGAGACGCGTGCTCTCACCCTGCGTCCCTCCGCCAGCGGGTCCCCTCCAGCTCAGCCTTGGCAGGGCTCCACGTGGCCGCAGCCGCGTCCCAGACCACAGCAGGGTGATGTTCATGGTCCCAGCACACCGCCCAGGCTTAATGAATAGGAAGAACTGGAGAAGGAAAAGAAGGTTATTTCCAACCCTGAAGAGCCCCAAGGTTGCTTAGCAGTGTATCCAAGCAACACTCCCTTCTGATTAGAGTTGACTTCTGCCCTTCTCCACCACTGCTGCCTCTGGATCCTCGGTGAATCCAGGACAGGACACTGGGGGACGCAGCAGCAGGAACACACTGCGGAAAAAGCATCTTCATTTCCCAGCCAGGCTCACTGCTCCCCAGGTACCCCCACCAAACACTCACAGACACGCTAGGGACCGGAGCGCCAGAAAATTTCCTTCTGTTGCTGGGTGGCCAGGTCTCAAACTGCAGCAGCTCTGAGGCATGAGAGCAGAGACTCCCCCTCCGAGCCCCCCAGCTCTGCACCCTCACAGAGCCCGGCCGTCCCTGGGGGCAGGGACCTTCTTCTCCAGCTTGCGATAGCAGTGCTGGGTCCAGAGCTAACCCCGGGGTACCCACAGCCCTGGCACCCCTTGGACTGGAGCCTCCATCATCCCTGGACCAGACCGCCCTGTTCCGAGCTGTCCACAGAGCCCGCACTCTGGAGGAGCCCCTCGAGGGCAGCCCCTGGGGAGGGGGCACGCTGCCGATGGCTGCACAGCCTGTCTCAGATGGGGATTTTCCTTTGCTCTGGTGTCATACTCCTACTTGCGGTCCCTCCTTGTTTAAATTTAAGCCCTGCAAGATGCCCAGTGACACCAGCCTGCAGCAGGCGGCCAGGGCTGTTTTTACCCCGGGAGCACACAGGGACTGTCAGTCTGTCCGTCCCTGGCTGCGCCGAGCACAGCTGCCTCCCAAAGCCGTGCCACGGAAAGCAGCTCTTCGGGGTAGGACAGGACCTCTCCCAGCTTCCCCAGGCTGCCCCTTGCTGTTTTGGGGAGGGAAGAGGAGCCTGAATTGATATAGCGAGGGTTTGACAGGGAAGCATCCTGCCTTGGTTCTCACTCTGTGCTGGGACTGTTCCTTCCCCGAGGATGGGGCAGACCCAGCGTGGCTGCCGGAGGCTGGGGTGAATGAGCCGGAGGAGGCCCAGTCCCGCACCCCCTCGCAGACATGATCCAGCAGCTCTTGCTCATAGCAGCCACACGCATCAGACGGGCCCAAGGGCGTTGTTAAGCGTGCGTGTCTCACCATTAGGTAATGGATAATTTACCTTCATTATATTAAACCTATAACCAACCTTTATTTTATCTCACTCATAAACTACTTACGCGGTTGTTTTCCTGCGCTGCCCCAGCTCTGGATGAGCAATTTTCGCTGTTTGCACACTGTCCCTTCCACAGCACAGCCTGTTGCTGCCCGGCTGGTCTGGCACTGGAAGCTTTAACTCCCACGCTGCTCCTGGTGCCCCAGTTTCCTCATCAGCATTTTGGGGGGTTTTTTTTGGCCAGCCGCAGCCAGGTTGGACCACACCGGTTCCTCACCCGCCTGCAGTCCCTCGGCCGCTCGTGCAGCGGGTTTGAATGCAAGCTGTCAGAGGCGACATTCTCCCCAGCTTTCCCTAATCCCCTCAGACCTTCACTCAGTTCGTCAGAGCCCATCAATTTGTGTCTGAGGCTCAGAGACATCCCTGGAGGAATACCGCCAGAGCATCCACCCGAGCCCAGGCTGGATCAGAAATCCCACTGGGAGCACGAGGGTCTTTGCAGAGCTGCTCAAACAGCTCCTTCCTCCTGGATTTCCTCCCCCATGACCCTGCGGCTGGCTTCCCCACCCCAAATACAAAGGAAAAAGCAGCCTGGCTCCCAGCAGGAGCAGCCACGCCGTGCTGCCCTGGATCCTGGGGGTCCTCTCTCCGATTGCCCCCCATGCTCTCCCAGCCCCTTTCCCCGCTGGGTCTGGGTCAGTCAGCAGCGCTGCAGGTTTTCGATCTCCCCCCCGCCTGGGTGTGCTCGGCAGCCTGCTCCCCCCTCGCCCCTCTCCTCGAGTGCCGTACCGTGGAGCCGATCCCCAGAACCAGCTCTGGGACATTTCACTGGAGGCAAAGCTGTTTGCAGGCTTCATCCTCCCCGGCCAAAGCCCCCTGGGCTTTGCCTCCTCTGCAGCTGAGACAGGGGCACCCTGCATCAGCTGGAAGCGTTTTGGAGGAGCTCTGCGTTCATCTGGGTTCCTGCAGCCGACTGGCAGAGACCTGCTTTTCTCCTGCGAAGCCCAGAAGTGCCAGGGAGGGGTGCGGTGCCGGGGATCAGGTCAAG
Organism: Pterocles gutturalis; assembly: GCF_000699245.1. Lineage (NCBI taxonomy): Eukaryota > Metazoa > Chordata > Aves > Pterocliformes > Pteroclidae > Pterocles > Pterocles gutturalis. The sequence continues at coordinate 268 of NW_010138235.1, read as the reverse complement.
GTGTCACGCTTACACCCGTGCAAATACACACCTGTGTGCAGGGTGGATCTATGTGATCAGGAGGCATTTGCTGCAGACTCTCAGTTTTAAGGGCTGTTCTCCCCCCTGTGTTTATACAAGTGGCCACCACAGGGACTGCAGCCAGCGTGCTTTCATTAAGCCTGCAATAATTAACATCAAAGGCTCGGGATTATGCTTTACGGACCAAACAGGAGCATCATTTACTCCACCGTGTCTTTACCACTCGCGTTCGTGGCAAAGGGCTGGT
>NW_010138234.1:0-15768 GCF_000699245.1 Pterocles gutturalis | reverse complement strand
GATTGTGCCCCTGTACTCAGCCCTGGTGAAGCTGCACCTTGCATACTGTGTTCAGTTTTGGGCCCCTCACCACAAGAAGGACATAGAGGTGCTGGAGCAGGTCCAGAGAAGGGCAACAAAGCTGGTGAAGGGTCTGGAGCACAGGTCTTATGAGGAGCAGCTGAGGGAGCTGGGAAGAAAAGTGGCATTTCTCTTCCATGATCTTTCTGTTTAATCCTGTAAAGAACACAATCTCTTGACAGTTACTCTTCCTTGACTGTTTTGTGTCGGCTCTTGCTACAGGTAACTCTGAGGAAGAGCAGAAGTTAAGGACAATGAAAAGAGAATATATGCCCCTGTTAGTTTATTGATGGTGCTGTGAATATTTGGCACCTTGCTACACGAGACATTTTATTCTTTCCTCACCTGGATGGAGCCTTTGGAAAAATCCAAGGGAAAATAGGAAAGCTTGAGATAAGAATTGACAACCCTGCCCACAGCAGGGGGGTTGAAACTAGATGATCTTTAAGGTCCTTTTCAACCCTCCAGCCTTAATAATTCTATGATTCTATGGTCCTATGAAAGTTTACATTAAGCCAAGGACTTTTTAATTTCCCATTCTTTGCTAGTGTACAGGTGCAGGAGAATCTACGAGGGAGCACAGCCCACAATTTCCGGGTTAGGATTCAACCTCACGTTTAGGAATGAGGCCCAAATTGGCCAATGTTATATTCAATATCATGCACATCATGACAAGTATACAGATGAGGATCTGTCCGGAAGTACTCTCTCTCGGGCTCTTCTCTCTTTTCCGAGTTTGCAGTTTCAGGACTTACTCTGCTCCAGGTTCTTTAACCAGGAACAGGCTGGGCCTTGGTCATCGGGTGATGAGCAGTTGCAGTGTGTGTCACTCATTTGTGTATTTGCATACCCGTATATATTACTATTATTTTTATCATTATTATTATCATTATTATTTCAAATTTTATTGTAGTTTAGTTATTAAATTGTTCTTATCTCTGGTGTTCTCTACCGGCTGGGTTAAACCACCATGACTTTTTCAGTTTTCATTCAAAACTGCTTCAAATTTTAGACATAACTTCTAGGGAAGAATGTCAACCTCATGTAGGTGTCTACATCTCAGAATTTCAAAGGCTGTATGTGGTTGGTTACTGATCCAACAAAAGAGCACCAATACTAGCTTGGGCACAAGGTCAGCTCAGCCAGCATGCTGCTTCCATCATGGCTAATTGCAGAACATGAGTAGAGGAAAAGGGCAAACATAAAATGACTGTTGTGAACACATGATTAGGTGCTAACTATTTTTTTTTTTTCATGTCAGAAGGAGCTTCACCTCTCAGCTCACTTTTGTACATGGTATTTCAGATGATAGGCTCAGCAGCATCTTTGTATGGCTGACATTAAATGTTTTTGCAGATCTGGTCTTTTAACTTTTTTTTCGGTGTCATTTAAATCCCTTCACATAACTTTTGCTGAGGTTATATCTATACCCACAAATACATGTCCATTCACATTACTTTAAATGAAAGTGGGAAAGTGGAACTTTTTATTAAGCTAGGATAAATACCTCTAAGTGTTTCAGATTTTCAAAAAAAATGTTTGAAAAGTTGGGTTGACATATAGCACATATTTTCAAAGATGTCTGTTAACATATATATATATCCACCCACATATATTTGAGAACAGAAATATTAGACCATTCTGTTTTCATTATTTCCCAGTTGAAGAAACCATTCAGAAAAGTGGACCACACAATGTGTATACTTATCTGTCAAGTATGAAATTAACTTGTTTTTAACAAAGCAAAAATGAGGCTTAAATTTCAATTATATCTGAGCATTAATAAGTATTTTGTGAAACAAACCAAAAAGAGATTTTTGTTAGCTGAAAATGGTTCCTATTTAGTATAAAAACTATATTACAGGGGAAAAGTCATGATTAAAATTAAAATCCTAAGAATGTTAAATTACAAAGAAAATGCTTATAGTTGCATTAAAATAACTTAGATAATGAGAATAAATTGGGCATAAATTTGCCACTGAAAAAGTACAATTATAGATCAAAAGCTAGATAAAGGAAATATGTTTTGTAATAAAATTCTAATGCTGAGAAACCTTTCATGTAAGTTCATTTTAAAAATACATTTTAATGCATGTTATTCTCTTCAAATAAGGGGTTTGGATATACACATAGCACTTAGCAGTGTTACTAAGTAATCATCTAACATTCTTACTCCTAAATAAAAATAATACTAAAATGGATAACATTGTTACTTCAGAAGCGTGTAAGATATAACACAAATGAAGTAAGAGGCAAAAATATTGGAGAGAGAAGTTAGTAGAACATTACATTTTATGGCTTGTTCTAGAAGGACATGTTAGAAATGTTATTTTGTAATATTTACCTGGCATAATTCAGTAATATTTACAGAATGTTTTATTTTGACATAATAATAGCAATAGTGTTCTACAAAGGCAGCAGATACTTCTATAATATTGTTTTATTATTGATTGCACTTCCATATATACATAGGCATATATACATATGCAGATTCATGCAGTTTAGTTCAATATTGAAGGAAAGCTGCTGAATTATCATAAAATTTTAAATTAACTCTGGAATGTTGTGTAGCTAGGCAATATTTGGAAGGTCATAAAGTGTCTTAGAGTAGCAAATGTTCAACTGTAACTGTAATAGTTTAAGAACAGAACAATCATGTGAGGAAGAACATCTGCAAACATTAATCGAAGAAATTAGTCAACCTTGTAAGAGTACAAAGTTCAGAAAATTAATTGAGAAAAAGCGGCACCACTGCACAGAACCAGAAGAAGGTTCAACTAGCGGGTAAAGGGAAAACTACTTACTTCATCCCTTGACCATCAGGGACCACCAAAGACCACCAGAAAGAACCTCTGCGGTTGAGCAAAAGGATATTTGCGTATATTAATGAGTTCCAGGAAATCTTACGTTTATGTAAAATGATTCCAGGGAATTTACTGAATATGTAAAAGTTTGCAAAATATATTATCTGCAATTTCACTCATTCGTTGTAGCATTTAAGGCAAAGCGATCCCCAGTGCTGCCCAGTGCTGTAAATAAAGGAATACCTGCTTAACAGTTACAAACTCTGACTGTTGAGTTAACTTCTTTGTTTCAGTTTAATGGAAGAAAATTGGACCAGAATCAGAATATAACTCAGGATGGGTTTAGATTCTTTCACTATTCACAACAGCTTTTAGCTGTGTAGCTGTTTTTCATGTAGATGTAAATACTCTTTATAGTACCCTTAATTACTATATTTTTGCTTCATATGGATAAATTAAGGAATTCATTAAATTCATCTAACAGTGCTATGAATCAATTGCATTGAATAGTTGGTTCAAAATTAAAAATAAACATAAAACCTCAAAATATAACACTATATTGGAAAAGCATAATCCCAGCTCCATGAAAATGATAGGGATTTTGCTATAATTTTTTAAATGAGAGCGTGTGCAAATGTAAATACCACTATTTAATGATTCAATAAGTATGAGTGGTGTTTAATAATCATAATCTGTACTGTATAAATTGATACTTTGTATAGCCAACATCTCAACATTTATCTTGCATGATTGAATACTACATGCTGATTGTTATATATTAAATATATCTATAAATATTCATGGCAAGCACAACTACTTATACATGTTGGATGTCACATATTAGTTAACACTTTATTCACTGAAATGCAGCAGCCTGCAGTCGATGATGAACACAGACATTTTTATTAGGAAAACAGAATGAGTCTCAGCATTTTGTGGTCAAACAACCTCTGTCAAGAGATGGAATTTTTGGCACTTTATAAATAATAAAATAAATGAAGTTTAGTTATAATACTACAAATTTATTTTCTTTGTCAGGAAGGTTTACACCCAATAAACAGATCCATACCACATAACTCTGCACTGTTTGCTTAAATGCATTTTTTCTCCTTTTCTTTCTGTAATAGAAATAATTAATTTTAGAGTTAATACACTAAAACACAGACCTTAAGCATTAAAACTGCATTTACTGTAAAATAATATAAAACTCACTCATCAAAAAAGTAAAGTTTTCAGTGCAGATTTGCTACATATTCACATTGACACTTCCAGGAGAAATCAAGCTTCAAAATAACATTACCTCCAAAAATTGTTTGCTTATTTGTTTGTTTTAAAATCTAATGTGAAAAAAGAAGAAGCTTTAGGAATGATAGTGTGTTTTATAATTTCATATGTAATATACATTAATAGAAACACTTGCATCAAGTCCTCTGATATTCTGAATAAAGAAAGATGAGCAATGTTTTAAAATTACACAACTTATAAAAGGAAAAGACCTAGCCCTGCTGTTTATGTCACAGTTTTGGCAATTGTATTCTTGTCTAAAAAGTTCTATTCTTTGAATATGTTATGAGTAAAAACCATTTTTCTAGGTAAACATACTCTTTTCTCCTTTGGTTTGACTTAAAAACATGTTGCCTATTTTTTTCAAATTGATATTACACATATCATATGAGCACCAATGTTCTTGATATAATTGTTTTAATTGAAGCAGACATCAATCTTTTAAAAGATTTTCATTTCAGTTTTCTACAGACTGGAAAATTTGCCTATTTTTCATAAGCAAGACTGAGTTGTATGAACTTGTTTTAAACTCCCAAAAAGATGAAAGAAGTTACTTTTATAACTCACTTTTAATCTACAGGAAGCCAGTCTCCTCTTTTCTGTCAGTAAAACTGTCATCTGACTTTTCAGATTCTTGCTACAATCTTTCCTCTATCAAAATTAAAGTAAAATCTTCCAGAACAGTCTTCCTTCTGCTATTCAGTGAATATTTTTATTTGAAACTAAGGGAGTTAAAAAGAGAGCCAGAATAAAAAGCATAATATTTACTCCTTGCTGTAAAATGTAGTAATACTGGAGTTAAATCCCCTCATTCTGGGCATGAAAAAAGAGGTTCAACTTTTTTCCCTTCCCCAAACGGAGTTAGTGTCATACTATCCTCACACAAGAAGATACCCCAATTACATGTTTATAGTCTATTTGAAGGAAAGAGGCAGAGGAAACACTCTCAAGCCACACTGGTAAAGACTTTCAAGAGACAAAAATGGTGGGGTTCATCTGATTTGATGTAGGTATTTATAATATAGATGCCTACAGCTGAGATAGTCAAGCTAAGCTATATTTACAGACAATAGAGACAAGAACTTCTCTAGGTCATTATTTATTTCATCCCAAAGACCTGTGTGATGAAAAAGCATTTCTGTCTTTATTGACTGTACAGAGAGCTAAAGGTACTAGCTTCTTTCTAAACATGTATATTACAGATGCCTGCATTTTCTTAGGCAAAACCCACAAAAATAGTTAAACGTTCTTTCACCTGCATATGGAAAAAGAGTGAACATGGTCCTTATCTAGCAGTTCACTATCAAATGAGAATGATGTATGCTTCTATTCCTACATCTCTTATTTTAAAATAGATTTGTGTTTTGAAACTCTGTTTGCAAATGTAGTCTTTGTCTGATGCATTGATCTACACAATCATGTTGTAGAAGTAGCTAATAATCATCATCATAATCTCGAAAGCTAAAGCTTTTCAAAATTGTATTTCTAAAATAATTTGAAAATAGTTCTCTTTAATCAGTTTGAAATATGTATGTCTTTCTTCTTTCCAAAGTGAGAATAAAGGCAGATAGTGTCTCTGCAGAAATTGATCTACTGTTTTCTTTGCCTGACTAAAGCTAGTGTGCAGCAGAAAGAACAACAATAAAAAAAAAGGTAGACAGATGGTATTCATCCAGATGCAAAGGGAGTACTTATCTTCTGCCAGTACTAAAAAGACCCACCAGTAGACACAAATTATGCCTTCTTAAAATAACAAGGACTAATTCAACTGACTAGGGGCAGAAAACACACCAGAATTTTATTAGGCCCATGTTAAAAAAAACAGGATTTTAAGAAACAAAGATTTATTGCATAAGTAGTTCCTTTAGCATTATATTTTCAAAATAATTTTTAAAAGTGTTGGTTTATTATTTTTATTTATTTTATAAAGATAAGTTATATTTTGCCAAATTTATTTCAAAAAAAAAGCAGCTATCTAAGCCAACTGAGATGACAGAGAAGAGTTAAGATTAATAAAGAAAACATTTAGTAAATTGAAATCTTTCTGCAGAAAAATGGTAACAGTTGTGGCCTTTTGTCATGATAAATTAGAGAACCTTGACACTACTTGTAGATGTAATAATATTCATCTGCTTCATCTCCCAGGAGGAAAGAAAGCTGAAGAATATATTGAAAAGCTACTAAAACACTTTCCACTGAATTAAAAACAACTAAGACTTTCTGAATTACTGAGCATTTACTAGATATTATGGGGTTTTGCCCACTACTGGAAGGAAGAGGAAGATGTCACCAGCGTACGCCAAGACTTATCAGCTAATAATCCAGTGTTATAATGAATATCACAGTCATATACTATCTGACTTTTCAAGAAACACAGTCTTCCCCATTCTAGTTCTCTGATGGCCATCTGACCAGCACTGCACAGCTTTTTGTTGAAGTCATTCTGAGAGGTAAAGTCTTTCAGAGATTGCCTAATGATTCCTACTGAGATTAGTGTTAAATGAAGACTAATAAAGCACAGAAAAGCTAAATGATTTCTATTTCTAGTTTACTGCCCAAGGCTTAGCATGAAAGAAGGCATCTAATTAAAAGTGAAAAAAAAAAAATAATATGATGCCAGGTATTTTATGCCCTTTCTTTCAAAACAGATTTTGAAATTCAAAGAGGACCTGCAAAAGTTACTAAATCAAGAGTAAGTTTTCATTCATAAGTGTTGTTCATTCTGACACATGAGGTATGAAAAACTTGTCTCCTATGTAGCAGACTTCTTAGCCACAGATGTATTTTAAAGGGCCCAATAAAGCTCATAGACTAGAAGACAATTATTGGCCTTAAAGAGACACAAATAATTAAGTCCTTTATTGAATTTGAAAATAAAATGTCAAGAACAAAGCTCATCTGGAATTTTATTCTTGTTTATTTGTGCAACAAGTAATTCAAAACTTAGTTTTTCTTGCTATATGAAAAAGTAAGCATAAGCTTTGGGGAAAAAAAAAAAAAGAACAAACAACAGAGTATGCGAAAATACATCTGTTAGTCCCAGAGAAGAGATGGGAACATATGTTTCAATTTGTTAATTTGGTGATGTCAACTTGATTTAAAGAGATTTCTGGATTCACTAAATCCTTACTTTGAAATAAAATGAGACGTAAGTGATTTTACACTATTACCTCTCATTTCCACTAGTTTTATGTTATCTTATCTGGGGGTGGCTGTAGATAACACAATTGAGTAAATGCAATAGCTCACCAGAGGGGAAGGTCACGTTTTCTTCTCCCATCCTCTCTTCTATTTTCCTTTTTATTTCTGTTGGGTTTTGTGCTTGGTCAACTTCATGGTGAGCTGATTCAGTTCATTAATTTGGAAGAAAATTAACCAAAGAAAAAAAAAATTAATAATTATTTATTTCAGGTTTAATGAGTTCAGACATCTATCACCACAAAGTCCACAAATAGAAGCAGAAGAAGGAAAAGTTAGAGGGAGTGCCCCTTTTGATGGCTGCATGTTGTTAAATCATCACAGCTGCAGATCCTAAGCACCCCCTGAGCGACCTTTATTTAGCCCCTGTTCTGTGAAGGCAACTGAAGCATTGCCTTCACGTTAAATACATAAATGGCTCATCTGAAATGTAGGGACTTTTCAATGTAGTTAAGTTAATCTCATGCTGAAGTGTTCATGCTTTGCTCACACGGGGAAAAATATTTGTATATTTGTTTGTGAAGTCATTGTTAATATAAAGCAAAGTCAAAGAAACTTTCTAAAATAAGCTAATTCCATGGGCGTTTTTATATTTGTGAAGATAAAACTGTTGTATTTCTTTTCTGATGTGTTTCTTCTACTGTGCACTTGCCAGTATTTGTGTGTGTAGGAGTGTGAGGAATCCACAGTAACAAATGTGGCAGTTTATCTCAGTCCTTTTGTGTATCAACAGTGGGAAAAATGCTTAAGGGTAAAAAAGAAAACCGTGAATTAGGCCTTTGTCAAGTAGAGTTAGCTACAGACCTCATAAGGGAAGTAGGATTTGACAGAAGTGTAAAATGATGAAAATCTGAAGTTCATAGTCTCAAAGCTTATTGACAGCACTTGCAAGCACAGATCCAGAACGCAAATCTTTAATTTCTGTGAGTGAGTAATAGTTTCTACTGATGTTCCTTGTCAAGTAAACTAGATTTCTCTGTGAACAATTACTGATCAGGGAAATACAGTGTTTGCAAATTGGCCCTTTTTTCCCATCTGTGTGTTTCATTCTGGTAGGGTGAGTACATCCCTTTTCAACCAACATTAGAGATCCTTTCAAAAGGACTGTTTGCCTACTTGCTTGTTTTGGAGCAAGATTTTCACAACTAAAAGGAAATCTTTGCAGAATTACTTCATATTTTGGAGTGTACAAATTTCTTATGCTGTGGTTTGAGGGCATAAGAGAAGAGATTCTTCGCTGCAAAAGGCAAATTAGTCAACACCGGAATTTATAGGGAAAACATTCCTTTGTCTGTCTTGTAAAGAGAAATTGCTCACTGATAACCAGCACAGGTGTTGTGCAAATTATATCATCAGAGTGGCTGTGCACAGTGATCACGTGTATGACAATCAGGTCAGGAATTAGTGCATTATATATTTGTTTAATTACTAAGCCCGTAAAGAATGAAGAGAGCAGATGGATTTACTGCTATAAAACTACAGTTTCTATCGTCAGTTTTCCCTTGACCATTGGCTACACGCTCGCACTCAAAGAGTTGCTGTCAATGGCTCAATGTCCAAGTGGAGACCGGTGACAAGTGGTGTTCCACAGGGGTCAGTACTGGGACCAGTGTTGTTTAACGTCTTTGTTGGAGACATGGACAGCGGGATCGAGTGCACTCTCAGCAAGTTTGCAGACAACACCAAGCTGTGTGGGGTGGTGGACATGCTGGAGGGAAGGGACGCCATCCAGAGGGACCTTGACAAGCTTGAGAGGTGGGCCAATGCAAACCTCAGAAGTACAAGGTCCTGCACATAGATGGAAGCAATCCCAAGCACAAATACAAGCTGGGCAGCGAATGGCTTGAGAGCAGCCCTAAGGAAAAAGACTTGGGGGTGTTTGTTGATCCAAAGCTCAACATGAGCTGGCAGTGTGCACTTGAAGCCCAGAAAGTTAACCATATCTTGGGTTGCATCAAAAGAAGCATTAGCAGCAGGTCAAAGGAGGTGATTCTCCCCCTCTACTCTGCTCTCATGAGACCCCGTCTGGAGTACTGTGTTCAGATGTGGGCCCCCCCCAACATAAAAAAGACCTGGACCTGTTGGAGAGAGTCCAGAGGAGAGCCACAAAATTAATCAGAGGGCTGGAGCACCTCCCCTATGAGGACAGGATGAAAGAGTTGGGGTTGTTCAGCCTGGAGAAAAGAAGGCTCCAAGGACACTTAATAGCAGCCTTCCAGTACCTGAAGGGGGCCTGCAGGAGAGATGGGGAGGAGTGTAGTGATAGGACAAGGGGTAATGGTTACAAGTTGAAAGAGGGCAGATTTAGATTAGATATTAGGAAGAAGTTTTCCACTGTGAGGATGGTGAGGCACTGGAACAGGTTGTCCAGAGAAGCTGTTGATGCCCTGTCCCTGGAGGTGTTCAAGGACAGGCTAGATGAGGCTTTGAGCAACCTGGTCTAGTGGAGGGTGTCCCTGCCCACATCAGGGGGGTTGGAACTCAATGATCTTTATGGTCCTTTCCAACCTTAACCATTCTATGGTTCTGTGATTCATTCTGTACACAAATAGGTCCTGATATTCAGTCCTATACCATAATAGATTTAAAAGCTGTTTTTCAGTTTTAAGTCAAAAATACATATTTCAGAATGCCTTGGCTTTATATTTATCATTAACATGTGGAATCATTTGCAAAGAGCAAAGCAATATATTCTAGTCTAAAAATTCATTAACAAAATATAAGATTATATAGCTAAGTACCCCGAAGCTGGGAAATGGCAACATTAAGGCAGAAGGTGTGACCTTGCCTCTTTGTTTTTATACATGTGCATTGTGAAACACACTTTAGTGTTATTATCATATCCTATTGGTTTAATAAGACTGTTGTCTCTTATGCTGCAGTTTGGCCTTGCAGACTGAAAAAAAAAAAAAAAAAACCAAACAAAAAAAACAAGGATTCTATCTTTATGTTTAAGTAGTTTATTAGAAGAATAAATGTATTTCTTCTGGTAAGCAAAATTATAGTTCTCCAGAATCTCAGTTCATCTTTTTTTAAAGACAAGCCCCTTTTACTTATCTCAATGCATATATATGTGTATATATATCTATATGATTTTATATATGTGTGTGTGTATATATATATGAGTGTGTCTTTCAGTTACTAAGCAACATTGAAATTGTGCCATTATTTCCAGAACAAAGGTTCAGTCTTAGAAAGAGCAAAAATAAAAGCAATATTTTTAACAGTTTTCCTGGTTCTGCTGCTGTTTCAGAGAACTCAGAAATTCCACTACAGCAGGCTAAATTAGAGAATTACCTCTACGGTTTGTGATCCAGATAGATTAGCTGGCAATTTTCTGGTTACATTCTGAAATGTAATTTGAGTATTTACTGCAAAGTCTTGTCCTGGTAATGACGAAGTTTCCTTAAACTAAGGAAACTCCCCCACCTGCACACATAGAAGGCAGGGAGGCCAACAGTGACGAAGAATGGAAGCTTGCAACAGCAAGGACCAGCATCAGGAAGAGGCTTCCCCTGAACCCTGAGGTGCCCTTGCAGAATTGCTTCACCACTCTGCAGATTGAAGAGGAAATACCTGTTGCATCAAGAGAGATGCTGGAGCCGAGAAAGGCAACCTGATCTGCTCCCTGTATAACAACTGAGAAAAGGCGACAGGTAAGAGTAGTTGTGAACTCTCTTCTGAGAAGTATATTGGCGACCTGACTCTCTCTCTAGAGACGTGTGTTGCTTACCAGGGGCTCATGTCAGTGATGTCACCGAGAGGCTGCCAAGCCTTGTGCAGTCCACCGACTGTTATCTGCTGCTGTTGTTTCGTGCAGGTACCAGTGATACAGCCAGAAGCAGTCTCAGGAGTATCAATAAGGATTACAGAGCCCTTGGAGAGGTGGTGAGGGATTCTGGAGAGTAGTTAGCTTTCTCATCAGTCCTTGCAGTCAAAGGGAAGGGGGTTTAAAGGGCCAGTCAAACCTGGCAAGTCAACAAATGGTTACAGGACAAGTGATTTAGCCAGAAATTTTGAATAGTGATTGGCAGCCCTGCATATGGCGGGGGGGTTGAAACTAGATGATCACTATGGTCCTTTTCAACCCAGGCCATTCTATGATTCTATGATTCTATGATTCTCTATAGCATGAGAAATTTGGCTACTAAGATCACGAGACTCGCTTTGAGAAAGCTGGTCTACTGGGGGCTGATGGGGTGTATCTGTCAGAGAAGGGAAAGAATATCTTCAGTCATAAGCTTGCCAAGGTGGTGAAGAGGGCTTTAAACTAAAGTTGCCAGGTTAAGGGGAACCTAAATCCATCCCACTCTTACCCATCTGATGTTAGCAATAGATGTCCAGAGCGTGGAGAAGCATCACAGGTCAGCAGGAGAGCACCTGAAGAGTAGCAGAAAGGAATTCCAGCCAGTAAGTCAGCTTCATCAGGGGCCCAACGTAAATGCCTCTATGCAAATGCATGTAGCATGGGGAATAAACAAGAGGAATTAGAGTCACATGCATGTCTACAGGGCTACAGTCTTACTGTCATTATGGAGACATGGTAGGATGGTTCCTATGACTGGAGTGTTGGAATGGAAGGATACAGGCTCTTTAGGAAGGACAGGCAGGGGAGATGAGGAGGGGGTTTCACCCTATATGTCCACGACCAGCTGGAGTGCATGGAGATATGCCTGGGGATGGATAAGGAGCCAACTGAGAGTTTATGGATTAGGATTAAAGGTAGAGCAGAGAGAGGTGACATTATAGTGGAGGTCTGCTACAGGCCACCCAACCAGCAGAAGCAAGTGGATGAGGCCCTCTATAGACAGGAGCAGCCTCACATTCACAAGTCCTGGTCCTCTGAGGCACTTTAACTACCCTGATATCTGTTGGAGGGACAACACATCAGGGCATAAGCAATCCAGGAGGTTCCTGGAATGCATTGCTGATAACTTCCTTCTCCAAGTGATAGAGGAGCCAATGAGGAGAGGTGCTGTGTTAGACCTTGTTCTCACCAACAAGGAAGGGCTGGTGGGGAATGTGAAGCTCAAGTGCAGCCTCGGCTGCAGTGACCATGAAATGGTGGATTTCAAGATCCTTAGGGAAGCAAGGAGGGTGTACAGAAAACTGACTACCTTGGACCTCAGGAGAGCAGACTTTGGCTTCTTCAGGGATCTGCTTGGTAGAGTAGCATAGGAAAAAGGCTTGGAGGGAAGGGGGGCCCAAGAAAGCTGGTTAATATTCAGGGAACACCTCCTCCTAGCTCAGGAGTGTTGCATCTCAACAAAGAGGAAGTTAGGCAAAAAGGCCAGGAGGCCTGCATGGATGAAGAAGGAACTCCTGGACAAATTCAAGCATGAAAAGGGAGCCTAGAGAGGGTGAAAGCAATGACAGGTAGCTTGGGAGGAAAACAGAGAAATTGTCTGAGCAGCCAGAGATCAGGTGAGGAAACCTAAAGCCCTGATAGAATTAAATCTGGCCAGGGATGTCAAGGGCAATAAGAAAAAGCTTCTGTAGGTATATTGCTGATAAAAGGAAGACTAGGGATAGAAAAAGGAAGACTCAATGACAGACAACATGGCTTCACTAAGGGCAAATCATGCCTGACAAATTTGGTGGCCTTCTATGACAAGGTTACAAAGTTGGTGAATAAAGAAAGAGAAACTGGATTCACCTACCTGGACTTGTACAAAGCATTTGACATTGTCTCACATGACGCATTTATCTCTAAATTGGAGAGACATGGATTTGACGGAAGGACCACACAGTGCATGAGGAACTGTCTGGATAATAGCACTAAAAGAGTCGTGGTCAATGTTTCAATGTCCAGGTGGAGACTGATGACAAGTGGCGTTCCACAGGCATTGGCATTGGCCCTGTGTTGTTTAACATCTTTGTCGGAGACATGGACAGTGGGATGGAATGCACCCTCAGCAAGTTTGCCAACAACACCAAACTGTGTGGTGTGGTTGACACACTGGAGGGAAGGGATGCCACCCAGAGGGATCCTGACAGGCTTGAGAGGTGAGCCTGTGCAAACCTCATGAAGTTCAACAAGAACAAGTGCGAGGTCCTGCACGTGGGTCGAGGAAATCCCAAGCACAAATACAGGCTGGGCAGAGAGCGGATTTAGAGAAGCTTCGAGGAGAAGAACTTGGGGGTGTTAGTGGATGAGAAGCTGAAAGTGACCTGGATATGCACACTTGCAGCCTAGAAAGCCAACTGTGTTCTGCGCTGCATCAAAAGAAACATGACCAGCAGGTCATGGTAGACGATTGTCCCCCTCTACTCTGCTCTCATGAGACCTCACCTGGAGTACTGTGTCCAGCTCTGGGGCACCCCACATAAGAACAGCATGGACCTGTTGGAGCAAGCCAGGATGAGGGTCGTGAAGATGATCAGAGGGCTGGAGAACTTCCCATATTAGGCCAGGCTGAGAGCTGGGGTGTTTCAGCCTGGAGAAGGCTCTGGGGAGACCTTATAGCAGCCTTCCAGTACTTAAAGGGGGCCTACAGGAGAGATGGGGAGGCACTCTTTATCACAGAGTGTAGTGACAGGACAAGGAGTAATGTTCTGAAGCTGAAAGAGGGTAGTAGATTTTGATTAGATGTTAGGAAGAAATATTTTTCTGTGAGGGTGGTGGGGTGCTGGAACAGGTTGCCCAGAGAAGTTGTGGATGCTCCATCCTTGGAGGTGTTCAAGGCCAGGCTGGATGAGGCTTTGAGCAACCTGGTCTAGTGGAAAGTGTCCCTGCCCATGGAAGAGGGCTTGGAATTCGATGATCTTTAAGGTCCCTTCCAACCTAAACTGTTATATGATTCTGTGATTCTAAAGGCTTTCCTGTTTCCACTTCAATATATGCACACTCTGTGTAACAGGAGAAAGAACTTTCCTATGAATCACAGGAGTCATGCTTATAAAGTAATAATGCTGCCTTACCGTAGCACTATATTTCTCATACAATTCTATATAAACATATATTGTTAACGGGACAGCATCCTAACATCAGCATTTTCACTGGGAAGATTCTCATTAATTTCAACAGGGCTGTGCTAAGCTTTGTGTTAAATATTCCCACTTGGGCTGACCAAAACCATAATTTGTGTTGTGAAAACACTAGCAGTTTTTATCTTAAGTATAAATTGATAAGACGTCATCTAGGATTTTTATACTTCTGTATAAAGCACTTCAAGATTTAGTAACATGTTCAGCAAGAATAAATATTGATTTCCATCTATGAAAAAAACATTTGAATGTGATAAAGCACCACAGTACTATATTTATTTTTAAGAAAATATTATGAAGGATGGATAAACACTAGTTCACCTACTAAAGCTTTTCTAGAGGTGATAAATCAGAAGTGCAGTACTTATCCTTTCCTCTTTTTTTTGTTATCTCCTTTTTTTTTTTTTTAGGTTCCTTGTAAATACAGTATTGTTTTTCATCAGTTGAATGATTTTATGGCTTGGCTTTGTGCATCCCTCAGGGGCCTTACCCTTTAGTTCTAAGCAATGAGACACTTAAAACCAGAACTTTTGGTAAATTATGCCAGAGTAGCAGTTACATTGTAACATATTTTTCCAAAATGTAGTGAAAAGTCAGCCTCCGTGAAGGTGTTATATAGTTCAAAGAAGGAAGTTTATAAAGAAAAAACACAGTTTAAACTAAACCATTCAAACTTCAGCAAACACTTTCAGCTTCACTGCTTTTTGTTGTATTCTTGTGCCCCATCGTTCATTTCCAGTTGTTTAAGCAGATTGTCAGGTATTTGGGTCAGGAGCCCTGGCTCTGAGTCTGATCTGGTTCCTTGTCTTCAAAGTTGTCTGTTGGTGTAACAGGAAGCTGCTCATGTGAGTCTGAGGCCAGATGTGGAACTGTATTTGAATTTTGATAAAATCCTCAGGAGAGGATCAATTTCTGTGGAGAGAAAACAGACTAATGAACAATGACAATACAGGTTTTTTGAAAAAATTGAACTATAAAACATTATAGTTTTAACATTATAGTTTAATTGAACTATAAAACATTAAGATAATGGAATCATGTTTACAGCACAGTTTCTTGTACGATTCTTTTTGAACTCTACAGAATGCCTAACTAGTCTTTGAAAAGTAATGAATGAAGAGCGCTTTTCACTCAGTCGCCGAGATCAGCTGCTTTGGAGCCGACCTAGCTCCAATAGACTGAGTGATCGAGAGGTACAGTGGGGTTTTTGGGAGATTCCTTTGACAGGAAAACCCCAAGACAGCGGCGTCACCCGAATCCCACCACCAGCTCTCCCGCGAGAGGCTGACTTGGCACGGGAGCTGCTGGGGCAACAGAGACCACACCCCCTCCCAGTCCTTAAATTTGTCTCCGGAGCGAACACGTAGTGAGCACACAGTGCGGGGGGACCACCTGCAAAAGGCTGTAACAGGCTGCAGCAGCAGAGGAGGCAGCT
>NW_010138233.1:3582-4136 GCF_000699245.1 Pterocles gutturalis | reverse complement strand
CCCCCCCGGCCCCCCCCTTCCTGCCCCGGGCTGCCCCCCCTGCCTGTACCCCCTACCTGGCCGTGGGGTGGTTCTGGGGGGCAGCGGGGGGATGTCTGCGGGCTGGGATGGGCCCCCTCCAGCTCTCTGTACTGCTTGGAGTGGCATGTGCTTGTAGCACAGAGGAAATAATTGAGTCGTATATCAGAATAGATAATAGATGGAAGGGCGGGTGGATAATTGGAAAAGACAAATGGCCGGGGCCCAACATCACAGCAACATTAATTTTATTTAAGGACAGCAAATTAGAGGGAGCACTTCGCTTCCTATCACCTAATTATTTTAGGTAATGGAAATGCTTAATGTACTGTGAATACAGTGCGCTGCAGAATAAATAAATACAAGGACCCCACCCTTGGGGGGAGCTGGGGAGCCCGGGTGCGGGTCCAGACCCTGCTGAGCTCCTTTTCGCCCACGCTGCTGGGAGCCAGCGGCACTGGTGCCTTTCCGAGCACGGCTGTGCTGGGAGCCAAGCTTGCAATTGCCGGGCAGGGGGTGGGTGGGGGCTCCGGGAT
>NW_010138233.1:3142-3437 GCF_000699245.1 Pterocles gutturalis | reverse complement strand
CCGTGCAGGTGCACGCAGCCGGTGTACCTGCGTCCTCCCTGCGTTATTATTTTCTTCTTTTGCCCGTCTCTGGGCCTAACTTTTGCCGACAAATTAGCTTTGATCTCCCAAAATGTCATTCTCCAATTAAGGGCAAAATCTAGTCAAGTTTTACGTCTGAATTCATTTTCCAAGCCCTCACTCCATTAGGGCAGTTGAATGAAAGGCTTTGAAATGTAATTGCTGACTTGAAATCCGATTAGAAATGGAAGCAGCAATGTCTAGAACCAGCTATTGAGATGGAGCAGCTCCTAGC
>NW_010138233.1:2703-3094 GCF_000699245.1 Pterocles gutturalis | reverse complement strand
TCTTGCACCCCAGCGTGCCGGGGTGGCTGCACAGAGGTGGGAGTTCAGGCTGCTGCCATCTCGGCACACCATGGCTTGGAAAACCGGCGGGAGCATGGATGGGCACCACTGTTTCCCGCATGCCAAGCTCTCCCTCCCCTCTCGGCAGGTATTTGGGCGACGGGCGCTTCCACCTGGAGTCCATCATGATCGCCAACCCGGGGATACCTGCCTACAGGTACGGGCAGCCCACGGGCACCCACTCTGGGCCCCAACAACCCCATGGTAGGGGCACCCCAGTTCTCACAGTACTCTGGGGACCATCTGTCCCCACGGTGCATCCCAAGTGCACCCCCACCACCACCCCAGAGCCAGGCAGGCAGCTGCCCGCAGCCGACGCGAGCCAGAGAGG
>NW_010138233.1:1226-2652 GCF_000699245.1 Pterocles gutturalis | reverse complement strand
CGGCTGAATATAAACATTTTGACAAGTACCTGTGAAAGCTCATGGAGGTGCAGCCATTAAAGCCCGGCTGCTGCAGGCAGAGGCCATAAAGCGCGATGATGAGGCTGCTGAAAGCAGATGAAATATCAAGAGCAAAAGGCTGGGCCCATTTGGCGAAATCTGAATTTCTTAGTAGGTCGTTTGTTACTAACGGGAGGCGCACGTCAGGTTTATGGTGCTGGGGAAGCTGCCGAAACCCGAGCGGGATTTGATTAAAATTCTCCTCGTCAAACAAAGCAACAAATCAAAGATTTCTTCATAATTGATGAGCCGGGACAGAGGGGAGCCGAGCCCGGAGCTTAGAACACAGCCCAGGCTGTGCCGGCTGTTGGGGGGCTGCTGTGGGATGCCCACCTTATCCCCGTCCTTGTCCCCTCCCTGTCCGAGTGTTGGGGGGCTGAAGTAGGATGGCCACCTTATCCCCGTCCTTGTCCCCTCTGTGTCCCCTGAGGAGCCACCTGGGCCCTGCATTGGCTGGAGGGAAGAGATGCTGTGGGAGGCAATTAGTACTAATGAGGGAGGGGCATCATTTAAGGGGGCAGTGGGCAGGTGATGGGGTGTGTGTGAGCCTGCCTCTGCTTTGCAGGTATGATCCCTACAGCAAGGTCTTCTCCCAGGAGCACTACGGCCACGAGTCCATGCGCCGCGCTCGGCAGGACGCCATCCGCACCGCTGCCGGTGCCCGCTGCTGGGGCCTCATCTTGGGCACGTTGGGGCGGCAGGGCTCCCCCGGCATCCTGCAGGTACCAGCCCCTCCCCGTGGCCCCTGTCTGGGCACTGAGGCTGATCCTGGGTGGGGAGAAGGACCCATGAGCGATGTCACCGTTGGCACAGTGGCCTTGCTGCCAGGGTGAGAATGGACCCGGCACTGCTGGCAGCCCGTCGGTTGCCACTGGCTGGGGTCTGCGTGCCCCTGAGCTGAGCGGGCTGGGCAATTAGCAGTGGATGAGGGAGGTCGGACAAGGGCTCATTAAACCTGTCCCTCCCTGGGGAAGAGCTGGCCAGCTTTGGAGACCCCCCCACACAGGCAGCTCGGCAATTAATTCCCTGGGTTTGTTTTAATTGGATGAACTTCCGATCAAGTTCACCATCCCTGCTCGGCTGCTGCTTTCCACACCCTGTCTGGGCGAGGGGAGCAGGACCATGATGTCCTGCCCCACGGGAGTGGCATGCCCTGAGCACAGCAGCCCTGCTCACACCTGGATGCTTTTGGGGGGCTGCAGGTGAGATTTGGGGCAGCACAGGGACTGGTGGGCAGAGCACGGTGGCAAGGTCCTGGCAGCCACTGTCCCGCTGGGGCCCCAGGGAGTGGAGGACAAGGACAAGGGTGTCCCTGGCCTCTCCTGGGCTCCTTTTCTCCTCCTGCAGCCGCTGGCCACCAGCAGGC
>NW_010138233.1:785-1064 GCF_000699245.1 Pterocles gutturalis | reverse complement strand
GGGATGAGGCTGTGGGGCAGAGCTGGCACCAACAGAGGGTCTGGTGGCTGGGAGGGGGCTGTGGGGTGGGTCTGTCTGGGCCCCCCCAATTCCCCTGGTTGCTTTTCTCCGCAGCACCTGGAGTCGCGTCTCCGTTCCCTGGGTCGGCCCTTCGTGCGGGTGCTGCTGTCCGAGATCTTCCCCAGCAAGCTGCGGCTCTTCCCTGATGTGGACGCGTGAGTGCTGCTGACTCCCCCCTCCAGCTTCCCCCATCAGGGGGTCCCCAGGGTGCCCCATCCC
>NW_010138233.1:0-208 GCF_000699245.1 Pterocles gutturalis | reverse complement strand
TGCCCTGCTCAGCACACCATGAGCACTGCTGGCTCCCCAGCTTGGGGACACAGCTCTTTGTCCCCTCTGCAGGCTGCGGTGGCTCTCCGAGACGTCGAGTGGCAGCAGCCTTACCCCATGGACTTCTACGCCAGCCAGTCGCTGGGGCCGTGGACGGTGAACCACGCCAGCACGCCGCGCCCCGGCCGGCCAGCCCAGGTGGGCAGTG
>NW_010138232.1:0-7122 GCF_000699245.1 Pterocles gutturalis | reverse complement strand
AACTGTCTTTATCTCAGCCCACAATTTTTGTCAATTTTACCCTTATGATTCACTTCCCCATCCCACTGGGTAGGAGTGAGCAAGCAACTGCATGGTACTTACCTGCCTAGTGTGATTAACTCACAACACATGGTCACTGCAGTCAAGGCTGTTCCCAGTCTAAAGATCCCCAACCAGTTCCTTCTTGCTTGCAAATATCAGGTCTGTTGCAAGTGAAGTTAGAGCTAACATAACAAATATGTACTCTCTGTGTAGATTAGAATGACTGTCCTTGGATAGTTGAGAAAAACTTTTTAATCACTTAAGGTTTGTTAGATTTACCCTTGAAGATGGGAACATCCTGGAAAATAATCTGTATGTTTGGGTAGTCAGCCAAATTAGTGATTAGCACCATCTGAAAGTAACCTATCCTCATTTTAGTATAATTATAATACTAAAAATCACACCTCCAAGTGTCAGGACAACTCTCCTGAATTAAGACCCCCACTTACCAAGCATGCGTAGTAAATTTAAGAAACACTGTGTTTTTAATCTAAGAGAGGAAAGAACTAAACAACTACAGTTAAGAAGAGATAAAAACTAACCAATGTGGCAAAGTAAATGGAATAAACATTTTCAACTGTATAAATGTGACTGAAACTGGGTGTGCTAGCTTTTTTGGAATTACCACCTAGCACCCATCTCTACGCAGACCTACCAGAAACAATATCTCAGCTCTGTGTATGTATTGGCTTATTGCATACTGGGCGACAAACTCTGCTTGTGAGACAAGAGGTCCAGCAGAGTACTTCCCTACATGGTCATCTATGTCAGGATATATTAATCAGTGTTCTCTAGAAACCTCCCACAATGCTTGTGCCCTGCTATGCCATCCCTCCAGCATATGTCAGGGTGGTTGAAGTCCCCTATGAAGACCAGGGCCCATGATCAAGGGGTTTCTTCCAGTTATCTGAAGGAAGCCTCATCTGCCTCCTCCATAGTGCTGTCCTGTAGGTGCTTCTCATTTGTGTGCACACACTTGAGGTGGGCCCCTTCAGTAATTTTTCTTTGGTTTCACAAACACTCACATCCACGTCTGCCTGCACATTTCCTTACCAAACCAGTCCACCAATTCCTCTCTCAATTGCAGGTCATCATCTTCCTCTGACATCATTACTAGTTTAAAGTTCTCTTCACAAGTTTGGCAAAGATAATTTTACCTCAGTCCAAGGCACTCGCTGAAGGCTTTGTGGATATGCTTTTATGACTTTTTTGAGGTATGGCATTTACCACAGCATGAATATATATATAACTATCAGTGATGGAAGGCAGTATAAAAGACTCTGTCTTCTTGGATGATGTTCAGAATATTTTACATTTGTTATTTCTGGAAATTTGAGACCAAGCAGTGCTAAGAAAAATGTCCTCTTTTTTTGATAAATGTATCATATCTCATCATTAATACCTAGAACATGTTTCCAATTACATCATGAAAAATTATGTCTGCAGGTTTTCCTTTTTATTTGGAAAAATTGTCTAGAACTTATGTAACTTGCAAATGTTTGTCATTTAATGAGATACATCTTTGAGGTATATTACTACAAGATTAGAAATATGCATGCATGAGACTACCTAAAGTATAGTGACCCACTGCACTGGGGAGTTATTCCCAGAAATAACATACAAACTGGTCGATGTTGGCAGGAACACTTTTACAGTTACAGAAATTAGCTTTTCTCTTCTGATTATAATATTTTTGTAGGTACACAAAATAAGCTTTCCCTCTTAACATAAGTGAAAAGACAAGAAAATATTCCTTTTTTTTCTTAGTTGCTTTTTAGGCACAAGATTCCATGATTGGCTGAAATTATATCAAAATCTTAGTCAGATTGCAGGAGACAACTCTAACAAAGTTAATATTTCCCTCAGAGTATAATATCAGAGAGCCTCAGGCAATGCTGTGTAACCCCCTGAAGCTTCTTGTTACCAGACTGTGTATTACGCAGGCTTACATTTTCATAGTTCAGTTAACAAGTCAAAGAGACATTGGTAGCTTGCATCTAGTTTTGCACTCCATTAGAATACCTGTAAGTGTCTCATTTTAGACTTAGGCTCTCTGCATCCAATACTTTTTGCAATTATTTGGCCCCTAGGTTTCTCCTTGAATCCGTCCTCTGCTGTCTTTTTCTGCTCTTGTTCCCAGTGACATTTTCTACACCATAGCTTCCAGCTATCCCTCAACCACAAGGGTAGTTGAAGCAGCTTCCAAAAATACCAGTTCCCAGGAGCAGCCCTTCTGTGCTTAGAGTATAAACGGGTCTCCACTCTGTGTAATAAATGAATTCATGATTCTCAACTCCCAGCTGACATTAATAGCAGCAAGGAGCAAAAAGTGAGGTAATGTTAATTTCTGCAGGTATTGCGGGAAAGCAGATAGGGAGAGCTTGAAAGGTCAACATCTGCTGTCATGCAGGAAAGATGCAAAATTTGATTGGCCAGTAAATGTCAACACCATGTTCTAAAATCTACATGCTATCCTTTCAATTTAATCTTAGCTTGCAGCCCAGCTAGTGATCATGCAGCATGTTTTAAAAACCCTTGAGGTTAAAAACGGAGTTGTATGATTGCCTTCCCATGGCAATAAGGCACTTGTAGATTACAAACTTGTCATTTAATCAGCATAGTAGGTAGTACAACTCCTGTGATTTTTTTATATCAATTTTCAGGGAATGCTGAAGAATCCATAATGATTATATACCATAAAGAACTGCAGTTCCAACTGTTGCCATGGTATTATGTACTCCTCTTTTTTAAAAGCAGTGACTAGAATGTAAAACAGATAATGAATCTAATTGATTGTACCCTGCACCTCACAGAGACGCTTCATTTTTGTCTCTGCTTTGTTCTCAATTTTCTCTCACAATATATCAGATGCAAAACTATATTGTTTAGCACATTGATGGCATTAATTTAGAGGAGAGCAGATGCACTTTCTAAAGCAGAAGTATGACCAGTTCTAAGCAAATGAGAATGAAAATTATATCTTTGTCGAGATGGCAAATAGCAGCGGCTGTTGGAAAGCATATTCTCAGCTTATGTTTACTTAAAATTTTTCTGTAAAGCATAAGGCAATATTGAACCAGGGGACATTACAGACAGAAGGGAAGACGGCTTGTCCACGTCCAGATAACATAGATGATTATGCTTAGGTTCAGCAATAAAATGTGACTGCAAGCTTCTGGTTCAAAATGCACCTTAAATTATTGTGCTAGATGTCATACTATACTAATTGTAAAGCTCCATAGAAAGGATTATTCTGAATTTTTAGGTTCAGGAAGTTTCATGTTGTCTGAACAAATGCTGTGCCTTGTTATACCCAGCCTTTCTGGGCTTTGCTCTATATAACCTAACCCTGAATTTTCACTTCTATGGCTTGCCTCAAATGTACCATGATATAACTTGCTCAATCTATCCGATGCACTAAGAAGGAGGTCTAGAGGAGAGCTATCATCTTAGGGAGACAAATTCCTGTGTGAGCCAATGAGGGGGAGAGAGTAGAAACAAGAGAGGATTGATAAATCTCACGTGCACTCACATGAGAGTTTGGTGGTGCCATCTCCATAGTGGTCATGTCTCCATGGGGGAACCTATACGTTTTCGAATTTCCTAGCAAGTTGCAATAAGCTGGGGAACAAAGTGTACTGAACTAAGAGAGTCACAAAGCAGCTTTCAGAAATTTCTGAGAGCACTCTGTAATTTTGTCAAAATAGCCTCCAGAACATGCTATAGAAGTACCTGGTGCGACACTGAAAAGATCCTTTTATTTTTTTGTATCAATTTTATAAGAGATTGCCAGTAGATAGCTGTGCAAGAATCACTTCTGATAAACCAAAACAGTTGTTCCTCCTTTGTGTATTGACAGTATACAGAATGTGACTAAGGAAAGGAACTATGTACTGGATTTCTATAGATATTCACAGTCACTTTCAGCCTGTGTATGTGGCAAAAAGCAGAGATGTAGGTGAGAATGAAACCATGGAGTTGGTATTATCAGTGCAAAGACCTGTATGGAAAAAAGTGAAAATATTCTCAGAGCTGGAAATAAAAATGTCAGAGGTTTAAAATTATCTTTAAAGGAAGCCAGTTAAATAGTTATATTTTCTTACCAAAAGTATATGGAAATACAATAAGAAAATCATAGAAATAACATTTGGGAGTTCCAGAAAGCAGTATAATTTAACCAATTCCACCTTTTTATTTACTCCTTTGTTGCCCACTGCTACTCCATGCGGGGTACAATGGTCTGTAAAAAGTTATGAAAAGTCAAAGAAGTTATCAAGGCCTTTAGAATTCTAGTACTAACACAGAAGATTCCCAACAGTTTCTAGTTCTTTTTAAACAAGTGCTTAAAGAATGATGACTATTCCAATACTAGATAAGATTATGGTGAAAGTAAATCATGAAAGCAAAGTGGGAATTATAGACACATATTTGTGAACACATTCTTGGGAGAAAAAGTAGTTTTACACACACCCGTGGTACCCTTTCTGTGGTTATCCTGAAGCAAAATATTCCCTATCAGTTATAGCTCTTTGCATATCTTGTCATCAATATGACATCATGTCTGAAAGAATAATTCAGCTCCCACAAGATCATCTCTAGGTCCCCGCAAGACCTGTCTATTTTACTTACTCCTTTGTTTTAATGGCACTGTATTTCATGTACCCATAGTGAAATGCACTGAAAAGAGCAGGACTGAGGCTTTGGCACAAGATTTTCTCTTAAACTGCCACTTATTTTGCCTCTCATTGATCTAGTCCTACATGCCAAGTCTATCTAAGAGCTCCTCTCATCACTTGTCCTCCTTATCTCAGCCACAATCACTGAAGCAAAGAACCTTAATCTACCTTTTAAATATAATTAGATGAGTAATTCGTATACAGGTCTGCTCATTATTGATTTTCTTTAAAACTCCCTCTCCCCCAAAGTTATGTGTAGTAGAAATGGTACATCTGCCGACACATACATTTAGATTGTTAATGATTCTTTTGAACATCTGTTATACTGCTACTGAACAGTTGTGGTTTCTTTAAGAAGGCACAAGGGACTGGACCTGCATCACCTTAATCTTGGCTATTTTTGGAGGAAAAACACCTCTGGGAGCCCTTTATGTATATGGTGTCATATTGACACAAGCTTATGGCTCACCATTTCATCCCTTCCTTGCCCATTATGTTGTTGATTAGTCTGTGCTGTTATTCACCACTGGAACACTAACTACTTCACATTTTTGTTTCACTGCTCACCAATCAGCTGTGCCGAATATCAAAATGCCACAACTATAAAGCCCCTTAGTTAAACAGGATATGTGGCTGAACAACAGCTAGGTTGAGAACCTCTCATCAGAAAAATCATGTGGGCTAGGAAATGCTCGTAACAATTTGTATGATAATGTGTCAGAAGAAACAAAAAATAACCGACCATATTAATGTGTGGGAGGACAGAAATGGCAACATCACGCATTCGCAAGCAAAAGGGTTTGCTGAAGCAATAAAACAAAAGAGTTTAAACTGAAGTCGATCAGGCCAGCAGTTACTGTACTGTAAGAGATATGGGGTCTGCTACACCAAATCGGAAAGTGTGATGAGGCAGAATGTTCCAGAATTTGTTTTAATTCTCAAATAAATTCTCTGTAAGGTATTTTGAGCAGTAATGAATAGCTCTTAAACTGATTGTGTTTTTGTTTTCTTGCTGGTTGTACCATGCAAGGAAATGCTGCAGTGATTTGTGTAGAAGAATTAATATGGGCAGAATTGCTACTGATATCTGGGACAGATTTCTATAGCTAATAATTAACCATCGGCATAGTTTTCACCACATGTGTGCCACTGAAGCTACTGTTCATCATTGGTAAAAATGGAAAGAATATAGATGGAGGACAAGAATCCGTGGCAGATGTTACACCTAGCCTCACCCCATTCTGATATGATAAAAGTTAAATAAAACCTAGGGAACTGCAAATTCATCATATCAGAAACTGATATTTTAGACTTGGAAGCCTCTATTCTTATGCTTGAACAAGGGATGGAAACAGCTTTACTAGACTTGATAAATGATAATGATAAATGATGATGAGCAGACATGCATTCTTATCTTCCATAGCCTTTCTGCAACATTAACTCTCTCCACAAGAAAATTACCTTTTTTTCCACCTGACAGAAATGCTGGGAATCAAAGGAATTACTTAATGTGATTTAGGGCCTTCCTGAGGAATGTACCCAGAAAGTATGCCCAGAAACCTCCAGCTCCAGATCTTCCATTTTACAGAGTTCCATGGGGATCAGTTCTCTCCCCTACTTGACATTTCTCTGAAACTTTTAAAAGAACTGTTGAGGTAAAGTACTGAAATACATAAATGCTTGTAAAATGCAGATAAAACACAACTCCATATATTATTCATTATGCATGACTGTATAACTACTGCCGGTATGATTTCATTCTCAAATAAGATGTGCTGTAGTTGGTTAAATCTTATCTCTAGAATGGCAAAAAAAAAGATACAAAGTTAGCAGTACCAAATTTTCTAGCTAATTTACTGCTAGTGGTCATTAAAGAAGATGCATGCCATTCTGACAGAATATTTCTTGACTCAAAACATCTCTTTCTACTTTAGTACAGCATTGCAGGTTTTAGTAAATTTAGACTCAGTTTTAAATGAAACAGTTCCCACGGCAACAAAGCTACTAAAGATCTACACCCAATCTTCTCTCTGCTGTGTGTTGCAGCATCAGATTCAAGGGACATTAGTATGAAACCAGCAGTAGACAGGTTATTCTGACAGAGGATGCAATGGAGTTTTCAGATCCATCAGATTCACAGTTTAGTCTTGCCAAGTCTGAATTTCACAGATGACTTCTAATACAGAGCAAAGGGAGAAAATTTTAATGGTTTGGAAAGCCATTCAAATTAAGTAAATTTTAAAGGCACAATCTAATTGCATAGCATATGTGTTATTTTGTTCATTCTCTTGCATACTCTTGGGTAAAATTGGGCTTCTTCAAATACATTGCAGATAAGGCTAACACCAGACGCAATGTAGGCCCACTGATCAATGAGTGGGTGCTCTGGTGACAGATGATACAG
>NW_010138231.1:0-5252 GCF_000699245.1 Pterocles gutturalis | reverse complement strand
AAAAAAAAAAATTTGAGGAGATAGCCCTGAATATTTCATTAAACCTGATGCAATTTTGTTCTTCCCCATAATTTCTGGGTTCATTTAAATGTCTTTGCAAACATGTCATTTTTTTAAAGTGGCAGATGTCACTTCTAACAGCAGGTACTGAAACTGCTTTTCTTTAACCTCTTACAGGGACGTAGGCAGTTTTAGCTGCCTACACCATCCAGCTGAGCTGAATTTCCTCTCAAAAGCTGGAGCAAACTTCAGAGCAGCCAGGAGCTGGATGGTGGGAAACAGGAGCCCATGTTCCCTGGGCTACATTGAGAGCAACAGGGACTTGAACATGGGCTGTCACATCCTAAATACACACCCGAGTCTGGTTATCCGGCGTTTTCTGCATGGAAGATGTCTGAGACCACAAACCAGCGTAAAACAGTTCCCAGCCCTCTGCTAAAACTGCTGCTTTCTGCCCTGGCCCTTCGCTCCAAGAGTCGCCGTGAAGGTTAATAGAGTTTCTCCTCTTTGACAGAAGGCAATCCCTGACCCGCCGTGAAACCAGACCGCATGGGTTTGTCCAGCAGAAGGGGCCTTTTCCCTGGACTCCAAATCACTGCTGTAATCAATGTTCCCAGCCTCAGGGAAACCCATACATCAGAGACACCCCGGAAAACACTTGTCACCTCCCCAGCTCCTGAACGAGGGGACAAGGTACACCCGAGCTCAAATTATCTACACCATCCCTAGTGCAAATGACGGTCTTTGCTAACAGGGAAGTATTGTAAAATATAGGACATATGGCACTATTGTAACAAGAGGTTTTTTTTTTTCCTGGTCCTCATCAGAGAACGTGAACCCACCTCATCAGAGAACGTGAACCCAAGTGACAAAGCAGAGGCAGGATTTAACTGTCTTTGTCACGGTCATTTTTGGCTACAAATAATAAAATTGCAAACATTGTATGAAGTTTTTTTTGTGGTACATCCTGTAGGACTCAAATTCCATCTCGGTCATAAAAATAAGAAGGGTAATGTCTCTTCTGTCTGTCTTGTGTCTGTCACAGAGTCACACACAATGAATGTACCTTGGCATAGGTAGGGCAGCATGAGACAACGTACAAGGGGACATCTGTCATAGAAAACAAGGCAGCTGCTGGGATGCAACGCAGCGAGGAAGGCTCAGCTACCAAGAGGCTGAAGACCAGGAGAAGAACAAGGCACCTGTTGCAAAAGGCAACAGCAATTGGTGACCCATCTCCCCAGGCTTTCTTTCCCTGCTTCTTGTTGAACACAAAATCAGAAAAAGTACCCATAATCTCAGGAAAACATGACTCTTGGTTCCTTACACCATAGTTTGCAATGATGCTACGGATACGCAGATCTGCTGTTCAATGTATGGATCTCAGCTGAGTTTCAGAGTCCTAGGAACCTTCTGTGCCAAGACTCTAACAAACCTTCAGCAGGCTTTGCGGTGTCATAACACAGCACTGATATCACCAGCCCCAGGTGAGCTTGTCTGTACTGGAAAGAGAAGAAAAACACCAAGTTCAAAAGGTTGAGAAAGTAAGTTTCAAATTCCTAATTTTTCATTCCACATAGAAAAAGAAAACCAACCAAAACCACCCCAAGAGCTCTGATACCTTTTACTTCCCAAGATTGCCCTGTATGGCTGGAGAGCCTCCTGCTGCCCACATCAGTGCTTCCCTTCCTGGTCCAGCTACAAACTATTTTGAAATTACTTTTTCACATTTCCGGATTTTGAATTCTTAAAATATCTTACTGGTCAAGTGATCCATGTTCCAACTGGGCCAAGGAAAACCCCACTCATTTCACTTCCTTGGCTTACAAAGAACCTTTATCCCTCCCTCCAAATGCTGTGATCGCAGGTGGATTTCCTGCTCTCTTTTATCTTGCTAGCTTTGCTGAACTGGATGAGATTCACTTCTAATAGCAGTAAATACCGAGAGATATAGAGAAGGAAAACTAGGTACATCGCCATTATTGCCACAGCAAAAGAAGTTGACTAAAATACCACCAGAGCACAGGGCTTCCTTCAGATCCCATAAATCAGGACTCATAAGCGAAAGCGATTACACATTTGCAGTACAGCTTAGAAGATTGCCTACCACCATAATTTGAGAATTTTTACTGCTAGTTTGGTTTACTGCTCGGCTGTAAATCCTATTTACACAATCCTAGAAGGATCGCTGCAAACCTCGGCAGCACAAGGAGCTGCAGAACGAGCCACCTTCAAGCGCAGGAAGGCTGCAAGCTCCAGCACCAGCCACCCCGGGAAGCCTCATCCACCAGGGACATCTCTGAAGGGTTCTCCGTGTGTTATCTTCTTGGTTTCCTAGAGGCTTGTTAGGAAGGTGCAAGGTCAACCAGTGACTGACTATCAATTAATTACCAAGGCTGGATTTATTGAATCTCAGGAGCTCTATAGGTAAGTCCTGGCACGTCTCATTGAAATCCGTTTGAGGTCTAAGTTGAAATCCAAACCAAGAGAGTTTAATGCATCAAATGAAAAATCAATCAATCCCAGTTGGATAAGTTGCAACAGATGC
The DNA here is from genome assembly GCF_000699245.1 of Pterocles gutturalis. Classification (NCBI taxonomy): domain Eukaryota; kingdom Metazoa; phylum Chordata; class Aves; order Pterocliformes; family Pteroclidae; genus Pterocles; species Pterocles gutturalis. The sequence continues at coordinate 2,704 of NW_010138231.1, read as the reverse complement.
TTTTCACGGATTGCCTGCTATGGGTGGCATCCTCAGCACATGCTCTAAGAAAATAGGAGGTAGAAAAGGTGTGTGGGGGGAAAAACACACAGATTTATGTTGGCTTATAAGTCAAGGAAAAAAGTATTCCACTTATAGTGACAAAACCAGAAAGCACTGATGTGCTAGGATCTGTTCTCTTTTATCCTAGGTTCACTTGTTACACATTAAAATCTTTTAATAAATTGAGGAAAAACTCGAAGAAAACTGACTAAATATCTCCTTCTGCTCATTGTCTCTGCTAATACTAGTGATAGCAACAACACAAAGTCTTACAAAAAAGCTAAGCAAAGGATTTCCTAAATTAGTATCTGGAGAGTTTAAGGAACGTAATCCCACAAAGAAAGGTATCATCATACCACAGATGGTTGCGGTACGAAATGCACAATGTCTTAGAGAGTGACTCAGTCACCCACGGCTCCATTGCTGTGGCACTAAAAGAGTCCCAGGGACAAATTGTCTCACTATGAAAAAAGCAAACAATCCTAGAGGGAAGTGTCCATAGCGAAGGATTCGGCTACACAGCACCTGAGCTGTAGTAAAGATTTCAGAAGCAATTAATATTGAATCACTTTTCCCAAATGAAACCACTGGGGCAAAAATAAGGTAAGGATGCAAAGGCAGAATAGAGATTAAGAGGATTTGCACACTGAGTGACCACTGCGTTTTCCATTCCCATGTCCAGCAGTGGCTTTCATCCCAGCTCTAACGCCTGTTACACAGACATTCACATATCAGCTGGTCATAGGGTGACCTTTGTGGATGAATCAAAAGACCTGGGCAGCTCTAGGACATGATTCACCGGGCTTACTAGAGATCTACCTTAGTAAGTGCTTCATCTACTCTAGCTGAGCATTTTTACACCATTAAGGTGCGTTTCTCCTCACCAGTCCTAAAGGATTGCCTGTAGAACACTTCCATACAGACATCCAAACCCCAAATATCTGCCATAGGTTTAGGAAAATATCCACCATTAATACCCACGCTGGCAGGCTGAGATGTGAGTCACTTGGTGCCACGTGTGCCTGGTCCACCTACGGCACAGGAACAGAGAGTTTGGACCCATGCTGAGGCACAGCTTTGGACCTCTGGGAGCTCAGGTGAAGTTTATTCCTAAACATACACCTAGGGGCAAACGGTAAAGATGGCAAGCAGGACCAAATGGTTACATCAGAGAGCACCGATTTAAGCTAAAACTATTTTCACTGATTTCACTGAGAGCAGAATTTGACCAATTGGGAGAATTCCTGAAAATCCAACAAGCAAGGTATTTTTTTTTCCAAAATAAGACAAGGTTATCAAGAACCAGCTATTGCAGACCTGAAGCATTTACACAGAAGCTGAATTTTCAAAATTATTCTGTACCCAGAAGTCCTATTGTAAGATCATTAAAAAAAAAAAAAAAAGCAAACAAACCTCAAGCCAAAAAACAACCCACAAAAAAAACTTAGCACCCCATCTGCATTTAATATGCTGAGCACATTTGAAAAATCAGACCCTAGATTATTATCTCTCTTTATCTCAGGCTGTTGGCTATGCTTGTGCCACGTACGGGCACCAACGCTTGATTTTTGTCTTGATAGAATCTCTGTACTAAAGGGAGAACAGAATTAAAAAAAAATATTCTTAAAATAAAAGACTCATCCCTCATTCAGGGATATGAAAGACCTTAGAGTTTGATTCAAGTTTGGAAGGAAGAAGAAAAAAAAAAAAAAGAAATGTTTTAATTCAGAAACCTGGCTTCTCTACAGCAACTGAATTCTTCATGAGGCATCAGCAATTTATGAGAGGATAAGTGATGAGAGCTGAAACAATTATCTTTTTAATAAAAACTCTCAGGAGCTTTTACAGGTTTAAACTCGTACAAAATCCAAGAGCTGGTATTGACATTCATTCTGAAAGAGAAGTGATGTACAGGTTAGAAGGAACATGCCTGAATTCCTAGGCATTTATTTTACATCTGAGTTTTGTGGTTGAGAAAAATCTCTTCAGGTAAGGTTTTTTAAATTGACAAGAGCCCAAATTAAATAAACCTCTGTCTAAGATTTTTCTCCTATGTTCCTTACACAAATCGTTTTGCACAGGTAAGAAGGGAAGTATTTTAAATTGGTTTTCCACCTGTTATGTCGCTGGTTTTTATTTCATCTTTCTCTTGGTCAGCAGGGTTAGACAAACCAGTATCTCTCTGCAAGAATCCATTTCATTCCCTGGTTTTCCTGGACTCACAAGTACAGTGACGCTCAAGTTTCTGGCTCTCGGAATATTTAAGCAGTAATAAAACAAAAACATATTTGAAACACTATGGGGAAAACAAACCAGCCACCTCTGCTGCTATTATATTAGTGATTTTTTTTTTAAAAAAAAGGTAAAAAAAAAAAAAAAAACAAAAAACAAGAAAGTGCTACAGAGGATTTTGTGAGTTCTGTTAAGAAACTGTCTTGGTTTAGGTTGAAATGCACAAAAAAGAGAATAATATCAAATGGCCCTGTCTCCACGTGAGGCTGGGTGAGGAGGAGCTGAGGAGCCAGCCCTCTGTCTGTCTGCCCCCAAATAAAGGGGAGGCAGGGTACGCAGTGCCACCGAGCGCTGCTGATGTCCCCCCGACCCTGAGCACCACTAAGAAACAAGTCTCTCTTCCACGTACACCTGTTTAGAGATAAAATTT
>NW_010138230.1:72827-80897 GCF_000699245.1 Pterocles gutturalis | reverse complement strand
ACTTTAAGTTAACTTTAACCCATGACACATTATTAAATGTAACTAACTCCTCTACTCTCCTTCCTTCTTCCTCCTCCCTCCTCCCAACAGAGTGAAGTTATACGTACATTAGCCACGAGGTGGCAATACAAGAACTTGATATACGAACTTTTGCTGGTGTTCGTAAGCATTCACGCAGGTTAGGCTTTGCCGTGTTAGATAAGTAAATGTATCTTCAGTGTTACTATGGGGTTTGACTCAGTTTGCCAGGATGTAATATGTGCTCCACATCTGCATAATTGACTTAATGCAAAAGCCAAGGAAAACTAAGCTGATTTTCCAGATCGATAATTTATGCCTTTTATGTCACTGATAATTGATGATAATTGATATCTGTATTTAAGTGGCTTAGTAGTCAATGAGAGCTGTTATGCTAGGAACTCAGCAGAAGTCCTCTCCTGGCTTTAAGTCCTGACCTTCTCGAGGTCCAAAGGGACCTGGACACCTTCTATAGGTGGATTTCCCGGAGAGCTGACTGCTTCACTGCCTTAAAGTCTGCTTCTGTCATCCAGGTTTTTTATTTCATCATGGCTGATGCTTGTTTTCCTGCATTATAAGAGCATTCAACAGTGAATCAAAAGTCGTGTCAGGTGGAAATAGTTAATTTGCAGCCCTTTTAATCCTTTCTTGTAATTAAAAGTATCTGTGTCATTTGCACACACAGGGAAAGTAGTAATATTTCTGTTTTCCACACTTACTTTCAAGGACTCATTTTCTACCCACTGTAACAGAGAAAGTATTTTAAGACATTTTCTATTTCAGCATTACTTCTTTCAGAAGTCAAAGCTACAGCTTTTCAAAAGGTGGTGTTTTTTTTTTTTAATTAGTTGTTTGTTTTTCTCATTCAAATAAGATAGACTAAAAAACCTCTAGCATAGGAAATCAGTTGTGGACTTGGCAGATGTCTCATGTCACTATAGTCACCACAGCACTTATTAGGATGTGGGGAAGTTCTTATGGATGCGCATTTTTGTTATTTCACACAAAAGTGATAAGAACCTGCTGCCATCTTCTCTTGCCATGGTACCAGTTTTCCTCTGAGTACTTCATGGGAAATTTTATTTTCAATCAGATGATACATTGTGAAGTCAGTGTGTTGGCAAATACATCTTTCAAATACATGCAAGTTTGTGGTTTAGTAAATAAATAGCAACGTAAAGGAGAGGAACACAGTAGGAAGCCTTGAAAAAGTAAATAACTTTTGAGATGTGAACTTCTATCAGAAGGATTTGAGATGAAATTCTGCGTGTGAGCTGGGTGTTCAGGCTGTCAGATCTGCTGTGGGCACGCATGCTGAGTCTGCCGTGTATTTCAGGTGACATATAGTTACTTTTACAAACTCATCGAAGGCCCATGTTGGTTAAAACACTTTGCTGGAACAGGGGTATTGGCACACGTGTTTCAGTTTCTAAGGCTTGAAGGAAACAGCTGGCTAATCTGCCCTCTGCACAATATTGACCAGGGGATTTAACAGTTAGCACAAACAGGGACCTGTATTTGGCAGGGGCACATACTTTTGAAAGACACCTGGGCTGTGATGTATCTCTAACCCTATCTGTTAACATCAAGATGCCTGCTTAGACAGTGGATAAACAAACTTTGGCTTCAAAGCCGGTAACAGCAGATTTCTTCTAAGATCCCTCAAGCCTCTTCTGTTTCTGGAGATTGTTTGCATGCACATACCAGCTTTCTTCTTTACATACTGCATAGCCTGCAGCTACACAAACCTCAGGCTGTGCTCCTGGCAGGTTACATAAAATAAGCTTTGAAAGGCTGGCCAGTGTTTGAAGAAATGGAAGCGAGCTTTGGGACATGATGTTTGGGGAACTGGGTGGCTACTGCTTTTCTCTTACAGCTTTCTCCTACTACATTCACCAGCTGGTGGGTGAGGTTAGATATAAACCCCAATGCGAGCCATGCTCTGAGATCACATGTAACTGGCTTTATAGGCGGAACGCTAACTCAAATCAGTGTTGATTGTAATGGATAAGAGTATTTCTGTACACCTAAATTGCTCTGTAGTGTCAAATGAAGAAGATAATTTTCCACTTTTATTAATCCATGTTTTTTGGACATTACCTTGACAACTGTAACTGTACAGAATAACATGTATGCCTGGGAAGGGAGAGTTAAACAGGGAAGAGAGGAGCAGAATACGATTGGTAGCCTGCAAGTACAGTGCTAAGGAGAGCACACTATATACTTTTCTTCTCGAAAAAGAAAAGCCATTCTTGGAAACACCCAGTGTTCTGTATTGTAAAATCTCCTCCGTGAATGAGCATTTTTAGCGTACTGCTACCTGTAGCAACCACTTTTTTCTTCCCTAAATTTTGGTGCCCAGTAACATGAGTGGGACATGAAGAAGGAAGAGAGGACAAAATGATCTAAGCACTCAGAGGCAGCCACAGAAAGTGTTACTGAAATATTTTGCTTATCTTGTCAGGAACAGCCCAGAAGGTCTTCTTGGAATCTCTAAAATCTTACTGGGCTGTACCAAGGGGTTTCAGTGGCCCCTGGGATGGTGCTTGGGGCAGTGGGAGTAAAGTGTTGTTCAGGTTCTGCTCAGAGCAGAAAATTTTACCTGTGTTCCTCCAGTCTTATCTCTCTGTGTTCTGCATTTTTTGAGCTGGGAATCAGCTTTCAATTAAGTCAGTGGATATTAATTGACCTTAAATAGCAACATACAAATAAATCCTGCTAAAATGTATCTTGTGTTTATCTGGTATCACAAGACATCATGCTGCTTTGACTCGACACATTAAAACATTCAGTGAGATGGAGTGAGAATATGTTCTTTAAGATGCAGTATAGATGATAAAATATTCCTCCCTCCCCCCAAATCCCTTTTCCTTTCCTCACTTTTACACCTCAAATTGTGCTTTCCAAACTGAGTAAACCTTAACTAGCAGTAGCAGGTCTACACATTTCCATGAGACATCTGGAACATTTTGCAGGACTTGGTATTTGCATGTAACATGATGATGCTGTGTCTTCTCTTACTGCGTAGTTCATTTTTTCTTGTGTGCATCATGACATAGATACTGAATATTTGTTGTATTGCACATTTCTGTTTCTGATTTAAGGTATTCAGTATATATTTAAACCAAAGAGCAGGAATCTGATGACCACTTCAGGAAGTGATGAAATATGATGTTCCCTGACATAGATGAAAGTGTCAGCTTTCATTCCAGGTTGGTTATTTTACTTATACTGCATCACGTATATAAATAGCTGTCTTTGATGTTCACTGATGATTAATTTGACGCGTTTGTGGTCTGAAAGCTAGTAATTTACATCTCTGCTCCACTCCTAGAAAGGAGAAGCTCACTCTTTTTTCTTGTTAGTCAATGCACTCTATTCAAGCTATTAATACCCTGTGTATTGTTATGTGATAAGGGGAAATTATAGAGTGGGGTTCTGCCTGAAATCTTTTAGGCCTGTGGGAGTTCCCCCAGCATGTCACAGATTTCTCCATGTACATGATAAGGCAATCTGCCAATACTGATAAAGCGTAGAGAAAAATGTTCATTTTCCACAATGGAAGGGAATTACCAATTGGAACTCCTTTGGATCTACATTAGGTGCAGTGCTGTTTGAAATACTTATAGCCAATGTGGAAAAGTGGGTGGTTAGTGACTAGTTTGTGATGAAGAGATGATATCAGCTCCCAAAGACATTTTAGGATGCTCTAATCACATTTAGAGATTCTTGTGTACTGAGGTGCTATTACATCATGGAGACATTAGAATGAGGGCTCAATGGAATTCAGGAGGAGAAGAAACCATAAAATTAATGTTTCTGCTAGTGTGTATGAAAAAAAATCTGTTTCAAAAGTAGGATACACTAAGAGGAAAGCCACTTGTACCTTCTGTCACCAGAAATGCTTTGTTATAAGGCCCAGTTACAACAGGGAAAATAAAGGTGGTTTGTGCCTAAGGGCATTTATAGCTCAAATGCAAAGTGAAGCAGTAGTTAGTACAGACACAGAATACGAAGAAACCACAGCAAATAATGGATAGCCATACTCTAAATTGCAGCATGACAGGAAATATATTTAGACTAATGAATATAAGTGTATATTTGTAGTTTCATTTTTATTTGGAGAGACGTCAGTGTTTTTGCAATAATAGTCCAAGTAGGTGAGGGTTTTGCGCAATGCAGGAGTTTTTTTGGGTATAGTTGCAATGTTTAACTGCTCTTATCAGCTGAGGCTTAAGAAATGCTTTAAATTCTTGTTGCACATCTGTGTGTTTATGTCGGAAAGCTCAAGCACGGGAAGACTGATACTGATGAAAATTTTCTGTCTGTCCTTCCAGTAAAACAAAGTCCTATGTAATGAACAAGCTTGCAGCAGTGTGTGCATACACCAGGAAAAAAATGGTAAAAGGCATGAGCAGGGGATGTCTTAAACCGCACCCTCAAGGGATTTAGGTACCATGTGGGAGGAAGGTGTTTCTGTCACCGGGTGGAAGAGATAGGTCTGTTCTCTCCTGGAGATCAGTCCCTGCACTGGATCTTTCTCTCAAGTGTCAGCATCACCAGCTGTCTCCCTTTTACCTAAAAAATCCATTAACTGCATTTCTCACCTGGGATGTGGACATGAGGGTCAAGTTGGTCATAGGAGAGATCAAGAAGATATTTGGAACATTTGGTAACACTGGGATTGTGGATAAGCCAGGTGCCATGTGGACAGCATGTCCTGCTCTGCTCATCTAACACAAGGTCTGGGAGCCTCCTGGTGTCATGGGACGAGCAATGCCTTTCTCTCCTGGGTTAGTACTGTGACTTTTAGTGTTGTCATGGTTTTTGATCTTTCTAGATCAGTCAGAGAAGATCTTCACGTGTTGGGAAGTTTCACTGGTAAAAGATCGTTGTGCAGACAGAGGACTTTGGTATATCTGGGGAGGGCAGGAACTGAGCAATGAATTTGCAGAAATCAAGTTGATACCCAAGCACTTCGGAGTTAAGGTCTCACAACAGGTAATTCTGTGTGTGCCTCCTATTTGGAGGAGGCTCTCTGTCCCCCAAGGGCACTACCAGTCCTCACTGTCGTGCCCTGGCTCCCCTGGGGCCTCTCCGCCCTAACCGAGGTGCAGGACCCCATTTCAGCTCAGCCCTGGGCACCCATCCTGGCTGCGTTACAGGGGTGCCCCTGCCCAGCCCTGTCTCGAGCCCTATCTCCTTTTGTTCCTGATGGGACCCCTTAGTCCTTGCTCACCCCTTGGTGGTCCCTGTGAGGCTGAGCCCCTTGATGAGGTCTGTCAGGTGGGGGGTTGTTCTCAGCCCCCTGCTTGTCCCCCCTCCTGGGGCAGCCCCACATATGGCTCCCCGAAGCACTGGGCAGCTTGAATGTAGCAATACGTGACATGGGTAGGAAAGGCAGGTCCATCAGTGAAACACAGGATGTCTAGGGATCCTGGGTATTGCAGAAGGGCACATTTTATTTTCTGGGTTGCCTGAAAAGTGCCTACTGTCTTCTGCAGCTCTTGGCATGACCCCATTCCTAAATCTCACTCCCAGCCCTTAAGCTGCACCCATTTCTTGCCTGCCTGAAGCTAACCACAAGATCAGCTTCATTGCAGCTGGAGTTATCAACACTGCAAGAACACGTGAGCACTTCTATGTGATGCTGGTAAAAATCGATAGCCCAGAACCATGATGTTTTTAAGAGGCAGTGGGTTTTGCTGCCTAAGAGCTGCAGTGTCTGGGTGGAGCGTCTGTTGGCCCAGAAGCCTTGTTTTGGCTGTGAAGATCTGATGTTGGCCAGACCAAGCCAGCTAAGACTGAAAGCAGCCAGAAATACCAACTTCTCCATGGTGATTCAATCCAAGCCATAATGCCTCCCATCAATGTGAGGAGTGAACTCCTGGAGGCGATGGCTGCTAACGAGCGGTAGGTCAGCCTAATGCTAGCTCTCATTATCAAATGAAAATATGGCTGTAGCCCCACATGTCCCCAGAGCTGTAAGGTGGTAGGTTTTGGCCTGTTAATGTTCCCTTTGCCAATTCAGCAGTATGCAGCAGCTGCAGGCTGTGAGACATCCATGGAAATGGAAGCTGCTTAGTCATGATTTGGGTAATGGAGCCTTAAAGGTTTCCTTAACCTGTTGAAACAGGTCATGGCAATGGAAAATGCTCCTTATTTCTGTGGGACTCCAGTGACGTGAAAACCAGGCGAACAATGGCCCTGTATATCCCTGTCTGCAATTACTTAATTATCCTTGCAAGTAAGGAGAGTGACAGTTCCTCAGTACGATGTGTATTTTAGCATTATGGCCTGCTACAGGGTATTGTTAGCCGTTTACATTGCTTAACTTTAATGTTAAACAAGACAAGCTGTGTCAGAGCCCAGGATAAATCCTGACTGACAAACAGAAGGGAAAAAGTCCAGGTGCAGCTGTGTAAGCACTTTATTTTTTTTTTTTTGTGTGCGAACCCCAAATAACCCTGAGGATTTCATTGTTCAACCTTTATCACGAGCACATAAACAAACATGTTTTCTATAAATAGCAATTTCATTAACAGTGGTGGGTAAAGGAGCTTCTTGCATGTGTGGCTTTGATATTGTGGTTACACACAACCAGTGGATCACTTTTAACAGTTATTAGCAATAACTGTGATGACTATATAACCTTTTAGGTTATATCTGTACACATATATGTGAAAGTTTTTTTTTAAATGTGTACAAAAATAAACATACATACATACATATACACAAATACAACCCTGTAGCCCTTTTAAAATACACTGGAGCTCCTGTGAGGAAGGGAGAGCAAAGCATGGGGAGATGAATCCCACTGTTGGAGACTTTCCCAGCTGGCTAAAACCATAGCAGCTGCCTTCCAAAGAATTGGATTATGGCCTGCTGACATTTGTTTGGCCAAATGCATTTGAGCAGAGAGGAAGAGCACAGGTAATTTCAGAAGGCAACTTTTAATAAACCAAACCAAACCAAACCAAAAAAACCCAGACGGGTGGTGCCTGCACTCAGCACAGGCAGCTTTGGCAGCTGCTATGATGGTCCCTCAAGTGCTACTGAAACCTCAGTAATCCAGAGCAATTCTTAGTTATCTCCAAAATATGTTGAGATATTTGCTAGGCACTGACAAATGTTGCAAGTCCTCCTTTTCACTTGCTGTGACTAGTTGCTTTTGCTTATTTTGAGCACTCGACTCCATATCTCCCGTCATAACAGCCTCCGAAAAGCCCTCTGCTCTTGCCCTCTCTTCCCAGCTACAAGAGGTGGTGATGTTCAGAGGCGTGTGGCCTCCTTAAAATATTGTTTCAGCTTAAACTGATGACAAGTCCTGGGAACAAACAAGGTCATAGATGGGGAATGGGAAGAGTGCAGAAGAGTCAAGCCAGGTGGGGGAAAAACAACTGGGGAAAAGATACTTCAGAGAAACTTTCTTTACTTGAGAGATTTAAGAAAGGTGGTCTTTGTCCGACCAGGACTTCTTCAGCATTTTTTCACAATTGTATTTCCTTTTTGTGGCTACTGTCCTGTGGTAAAAAACATTGAAAACAAAAGGGAGACCTTTCTGTTCACTGTAGTCCCTTGACTGGCTGCCTAGGTAAGGTAACGCGTGCATCTCAGGGTGAATAGAGATCCCCCTGCTTTCTTCTTGAAGCTAAATTTCAGTGTTGGTTTGACTGACAGATAGCAAAGCAGAATCAAAGAATACATTGACAAATGATCAGGATAAAAAGGATTTAGATGCAGCCATTCAAAGGTAAGTGGTAAATATACTAAATGCAATCAGAGTTATTTGACTAGTGACACACCAGCTCAAGATCCAATGCAGCAGCTACTGGGACAAAGTACGTACTTAGAAAGGTAGGCAGTCATTAGCCAAGAATCGTGCCTGTTCCCCATGGGCTACGTGATATAGATGTTTTATCATAGTGACATTTCTGCTTCATTTATTTTATTTGAAGCAGATAAGCCACTATTTCACACGCAGCATTTTTTTTCATAAGGCTGAACTTTAACGGTTGAAAGCTTTTTGCTTTTTGCTTTTTGCTCATTTGC
>NW_010138230.1:18846-72817 GCF_000699245.1 Pterocles gutturalis | reverse complement strand
CCAGTTTTTGTTACAAAGACGTTTTCATGACAGCATCTTCCCTTCAGTTTATTTGTTATTTTTGTTTGCTGTCTGGTACACAGTAGCATTGTTCTTGTATCTTTTAGTGCTTACCTAAAGGATCATGACAACTATGTGCAAATACTGGGGGGGGGGGCGGCAGGGGGGAAGCTGTCTTTCCAGTCAGCAGCGCTTTATGGTGGAAAAGACTTAGGATGTGGAATGTTTTGCTGGAGAAATGAAGATGTCGTTTCACCTGGCTAGCCATAACCTGTGGAAAGCAGCAGCAGTACAGATCCTGGACCCCTGGAGAGCCCCTGTGGGCTCTCAGGGGATGATTGTAGCCCAAGCAGTTGCCAGTGGTTCAGCTGAGACCCCTCAGGGCTTGCTGGAGGCTTCTGCAGCCAAGTGGGTGCTCAGTGGTGCTGGGATGTGTCCATCCTAATCCTCCCCACCAGGGTGTCCCCGTGGTCGTGCTAAGGCGGGTGGGTGGTGGGCTCCAACCTGTCCTTGCCCGTCCATCTGTCCTGTTGCTCCTGCCATCCCAGATGTGCAGCTGGGGGCTAAGAGTGTTGCTACTCCTGGGCTGTGGCCCTGGGAGGTTGGATGGCCATCTCTGGCTGAGGCAGAGCTTCAGCCCGTTTTTTGGGAATACCAGACACTGCAGAAACAGAGGCCCAAGTACATTTTTAAATGCTTTTTCCTTTTTTTCCCATCTCTTAATAGTGAAGTTATACCAGGAATTCATTTAGCTTTGGCATGTATAGTTTCCACCATGTTTATAATGGATTTCCTTTGTGCTGAGCAGCTTGATTTTTGTTTGGTTGTTTAATATTACCTGATCTGTTGCACTGTGATGGATGACTAATCTTTACCAGTTGTGTTATTAAGCAGTTCCTACAAAGTATGAATTCAAAAGTCTGCACTTCCCATTCTCCCTCGATGGAAAGCCTAGACACATGTTGCATTTCATTACTAATTACATATGTTAGGGTGAATTATGTGCTATTACTCAAAATAAATTGCTCTTTGATGTAAGTTCAGCATATGAATGGCCTGTTATAATTATACCAAGCTGAAACATAGTTTAGTACTATAGTGCCTTGTCCAAAATAATTGTGTGCTTTATAATAGAATCAAATCAGCAATCTTCCATTGTTTCTCAGTTCAATGTGGCCTTTATGGAAGAATTTTTTCCTTTGTAGATTTGGGCTAAAAATTCAAGTGGTATGTGAATGGCATTGACAGAGGCAGAGGAAAGGTGATCCTTTCTAGTTTGCCGTCTCTAATTTCCATATCCCTTCAAAGGGAGCAGCCACTGGGTGACTCACTCCACTGTGGCTTCTGTTCATTGCATTTCTGTGAACATGCTGAGTTCCCAGTATTTGTGCTGATATTTATCATAGGAAGGCAACACTCCAGTGTCTTAGCTGTTCTGTGGGGTAACATAAAACAGAGTTGTGTACAATTTGGGGTAGGGGGAGACAGGGAGGACACACACTCTGTTTTCAGTCATTTAAAGATCCCATGGATATTCCTGGGGTTGTTTTGGTGATAAATACTGATCCTCTGTCATGCTGGAATGCACAGACAGTGCTCCACTGGAGCAAACCAAGCATCTGTTTTTAAGGCAAACCTAAGACTTTTGAAATGAGAGAACTAAACACATTCCTGGTGTCAGACCTTAACTTCAAGTGATTTGGTTATTTTGGTTAATCTGTAGCTAGTACACATACTGTGTTGGATGGAATTTGTCATCAGTCACAGTTACAGGAAGCTCCAAGGCTGTATGGAGCTGTGAGATTCTTCAGCATTTGTGGTTCTGCTGTCGGGCTGCCTATTTTACAAAAGCGTGTGTGTGTGTTTGCTCCATTTTGGTTTTAATTACTGGTGGCAAATATGCTTCAAGAGTGAAATATGTTTTGTCAGGAGAAATCTGGAAGTGCTTTCTCAGGAGAAAAATAATTAGAAAGGTTAATGCAATCCACTCTGTAAAAGACTTCAAGCTCATTTGCTTGGAGATGTGAAGCAGATGCTTTGTTCACAAAACTATATTAAATTAGCCCTAGGGGGGTCCCATTACTGTTTCTCAAGTACAGCAAAAATGGCAAATTAAATATATATCAATTTTAAAAATTGAAGATAAAGTCTGCTTTCACTGTGTACAGTACCCCATGCAAGCCACAGTCATTTTACTGTGTGCTTTGTTTCACGCAAACCTTAGGAGAGCGAAAATTGGAACCATAGTTTTTCTGTATTAAAACAATAGATCTCCTTGGATAGGTTGTATAGGAATGTTTTTTTAGCAAGATGGCAGAATCAATACTGAAAGCCCTGACCTCCAAGTCAGTTCCTTGCAGCAAATGGACACCAACTTTGGGAGCAATTTCCTATTGAGGTAAACAGCCAGAGCCAACCAGTTGCCCCTGGTCGACAAGGACTTGCTCAATTTTTTGTAGAGGGATTTTCAGGATAGGTTGTATGTGCATACAGAATTGTAAAAGCCCTCATCCTGCTCCTTCTGGGCTTTCAGACTACCTGTGCTGGGCCATGAGAAGCTGAAGTGTGCTGGAGTCTGTCCCAGCAGCAATCTCTCTCTTGTTTGATATTGTCAGGGCAGTACACCAGCTTCTATCAAGTTTGCTCTGGCACAGCAATAGTAACACTCACCTGATGCAAATCACATCCGTGATTGTCACTCAACACCTGCTTGTGCCTGTCAGGCTAAAATTTTGGCTGTGGTTCCAGTATGCAGACTTCCTCGCAGGATGTTATAACCCAGATGTTTCCAACAGAAGAGGCAGAGGCTAGCCCTCAGTGGAAAAAACTTTTTGATTAAATATTTCAAAGCTAGATAAATCTGTTGTTGGGTTGTATATAAAACCAGCCTTAATCTCCCATCAGTTTTAGAAACACCGGTTGTGCAGATCTTGTTTCCTCCTGTAATCCAGGGAGAAAATGGATTTTACAGCACAAAAAAAAGCCTTGTTCAGGTATTGGTGCAAGCATGCCTTGAACCTGTTGTGACCCCAGTGTTGGTACTAATGTGGGGTGAATTGCTGGAGTAAGAGATGCACAAAAATTATTAAAATGGGAAGTTTTGAGTTCCATGAATTTGCTCCCTTTGAGGTTAGCTGTTCCATCCGTCATTTCAGTTACAATAGGTTTGTTATCTCTGCAAATAAATTTTCACTACTGAAAGCATAGCTATCCTTCTGCTGGGATTAAGGCAGAAATTTGCAAGGAACAGAGGTAACTTTGGGGCTAAGATAAGAGAAGCTGTTTCTCAATAAAGCGCTTGAGAGGAATTAATGCTGCTCAGTGTGTTTCTTGATCATTGCCTGAGCCAAGATCTCATATATTTTCTCAGGCCGATGGGACAGCAGTATAAAAATTCTGCCTTTTATTCCCTTGTTCTATACACTCAAATTTATTACTTCCCCTTTGTCTGGCTAAACCCAAAGATATATGATATAGGAGAGCTACTTGGCATAAATACAGAAATGCTGTTCAGTCTGAGTGAGAACAACTGCAGAGGCAGATTTCTTAATGTAAGGGAACTTTTCATGTTATCATTTCACTTCTTCCCAGGTCATCCATCTTGGTGACCTCAATGAGTAATATTCTTTAAGAACAATAAACGCATTCCCCTCAGGTATGCTGGTGAAGGACCTGGCCATGAGCTCTCCTCCCACTGTTGTGAAGTGCTAATAAGGCAGCTGCCTGGTAGCCTTCCATTGTTTCCTGATTGTTTTTTTTTTCTTTTTTTTTTTTTTCTTTTTTTTCTTTTTTTTTTGCACAGCATTCCTGGCATCTGAAACATGATTTATTTATCTTTTTTCTCTATCCAGCTGAAGACATGACAGTACTTGTGCTGGGTAGTGATGACCTTCCCAGAACTTCTCTGTTTGGCTACCTCTTTCCATGGTTTGAGCCCAAGTGAACTTGCCTCAGCTTGGGAAATAGGAAAGCCCAGCCTCCATCCTCCTCTCCCACTTCTACCCCAAGCCCTTGTCTACTGGGAAATGGGAATCCTCCTCTATAAACTCAGTGTGGGGTACCCAGCCACATTCTGCCTGGCTAACGCACCTTCTGCCCAAGTCATGCTGGCTGTAGTTATTTCTTTCCTTTGACTGTCATTTTACTCTCCTCAGAATCTTTTTTACCCTGTGTTGGTTTACCTGGCCAAAGTGACTCTTACAGAACAGCTACGAGGCCTTATAATCACACGTGTAAAATCCCAGTTGCTGGTATGTGGGAGGAAGTTTGTAGTTGAACTGCTTTTATTTCCTCAGCAGTAATATTGCAAGTTAATTAGAGCGTCAGGGTCAAAAGTGTCTTTTTCTGGCTAAGTTCCTTTCTCTCCTGAATTGTACGTGCATTTTGTAGGAAACAGGAACATGTTCCAACAACAGCAGCTCTGGCCCCACCAACTTTTTCTCATTCCCCACAAACTCTCAAATTCTCAATACCATCTGAAAGGACTGTCAAACTGTCACAGAGGAGTTTCACCTATCAAAGGTGTTGTATAAAGAAAAGGAATAAAATATTTGTTTAAAAGTGCATTTACCTCATTAGGCTGAATGCATTTTTTTCCTTTTTCTATTTTTGCACACGAAACTGCAGACAAGAGTTCTTAACTTTTGATCAGCAAACATTTATTTTATTGTCATTATTCCTCTTGTTTTACTTGGATGCCTTCTTATCAGAATCAGAGGCCCTATGAGGTCCCAAAACAATACTCTTACTTTGTTACGTGGTAGTCTTTCAGATTTTATTTCCTAAATACGTTTCAAGTTACATCCACACCCTAAATGCCTTTAATAGCTGGATTCTGTTATGTGAAGTCTACTTAACCTTGATGTCAAAATGCTCTTGGGTCCTGTTCATATCAATAAAACTGCCTTATGTGGCTACATGTCCTCTTGCAAAATTCCTGGAAAAGTGATGAATACATTGACGATTAGGAAAGCACACGAGTCCACCCTACTGAAGAAACCAGGGCTTGTTGAAGGAAGAGTGGGGTTAGTTGTACTTTGTTAACCAAAAGATTTAATGAGAAGAAAGCTATTACCTCTGGAAATTTGCTATTCAGCAGCACAGGAGTTCGGATTAATTGCTCCTGGCAAATTGCTCCAGGCAGTGTTATGTTACACCTTCACAAAGAGAGGCTCACTGGAACAGGACCTGGACTGCCTGGTCCCTCCTGCCAGTGCTCTGGAAGTGTTTAGTCCTGTTTTGTTTTGTTACCTTGGGCCTAAATATTTATAGCACCATCTGTGAAAGAGAGGTTGACTGGTCCTGTTACCCTGCATCGTGGAAGGACACACTGGTTTGCGCTTTGTGGGCTTCTAGGGTGTGTGAGCTGAAGAGATTTAGTTGGAGCTCTGCTGTCCCTGGGATATGTTACCTCTGAGGTAACTGGGGGCTTTTGTGTATCTCTGGTCCTTTTTATTTTTTGTGTGTGCTCCACTTCCCTTTACTTTTAGTAATACACAAAAAAAAGGGAAAAAGCTAGAAGATATTTTGTTCAGTCCAAAATACAACATTATTTTTTTTTCCCCCTAAGTGGGATAATTTTTCTTTTTTTGTAAATCTTAATTTAAATCTTTTTCAGGGTTTCTAAAATGATGGTTTCTTACCCAACACTATTGAGGTTTGGGTCATAAGACAAATCACCATACTTTCCCTTCCAGAGTAAATGGGTTAGTATTACTGGGGATCTGCTCTGCAGTAATAGCGTGGGAGTGCATGCCCAGCAAGTAGGGAAAATCATGCAGGGATGAGTGAAGGCAGGGTATGGAAGGGGTTGCGCGAAAACCAGCAGATAGGAGCAGAGAGGCACCTCTCTTTGCACTCCTCCTGGCATGCTGGGGAGGTGGTGCAGCATCCCAGGCTGTTGAGGCTCCCTGGGGGTGCCTCTTCTGTCCCCCTGACTGGAGCGCCTGTCACATGCAGTGTCAGTCTGTAGGCAATCCTGAGTCTCAGGAGAGCAGAGCAGCCCTTAGAGCTGTGCCCCCTCTGCACTGTGACTCCTGGGAGCAGCAGAGCAGGAGGCCTTGGTGTGGTCCTCTCTCCTCTCCTTCACCTTCCGTCCCTGCGCGCGGCTTCGCTGCAGCCACGCTGTTGTTGTTGGTGTCCCCATGATAGGTGAGGTGGCAACAGGAGCAAGGTCCCAGTGGCGGGGCTGGATCCCTTCATCAATGACTCTACTGAAAATTATTGCCCCTCCTAATAAGCCAGCCCTCAGCCTGCCAGGTGTGGCTGAGGAGCCAGCACCAGGTGAGTCACCACATGCTTGGCGGTGGCACTTCCCAGGCGGAGGCCAACGCCTTCCCCTTGCTGTTCCGCTGGGCTGGCTTCCAGCAAACCCACTGCGTTGGGCCCAGCAGCAGTGAAGGGCTGTGCGGGGTGTGGGCTGGGGCTGGCAGGAGGGGGGCAATGCTCTCTTCCTGCTGGGGGGGGAATTTCCGTTACAGCTGTGAATTATTCACAGGGACACGTGGATTTCTCATACATTAGCTGTGGCTGCAGTAAAGCACAGGAGAGACTTTTGGTGGAAACTGCATGTGAAAAAGCAGAGTAATCCCACTTAAACGGAAACTGAGGATGGGTGTGGCTTTCCTGTCTAGAGTTCAGCCAGCCAGCTCTAAATGACATAGCTCCAACAGCCTTTTATTCCTACCAGTAACCAGATATCTCTCCTCAAGGGCAGATGTCCTGTGGTTCACAGTGCTAAATCCCAGCTGTACACAAAGGACTCAGGGGCTTGAAACCACATTAGCGAGTTCCTTGCTTGGTGCGTATGGCACAGACCTAACTTGTAAATACAACCCCACCCTGAGATTTTACCTCCTCTGCACTCAGGCAGCCATGGAGCAAGAAGAGCGCCTTCCTGAGCAGTGGCGCTTGCAGACCTCCACTCCCTATTCCCACTCCGTGTCTGGAATGGCTGAAACCTGCACAGCTGGGGTAGGCTCCCCTTGGGTGCTTTTTCTGTTTTCTTCCTCTGAGGTTTTTTTAAGAAGATTGAGGGGGTACCAGCAGGTCTGGGTGAGGGAAAAACACACAGCCTGATACACAAGCCCTTCTTTTAATAAAGATCCAAATGCTGGTCCCCGTTTCTCCACAGAAATTATCCTAGTGAGTCTTGGCAGTAGCTGATGAGGTCCCTCCTTGACGAGGTCAGCTTTTGACTTGGGCACCTCCACTTTGCTCAAGCTTCACAATACTCAGTGAGCTCCTTCCCTAAATCCTGTTGGCTCTTGTGGGATGACTGCTCTGAGTAGGGACCACCGGGGCATGGCCCACCTGTGGCTGAGATGATGTACCGTCTTGGAGGTCTGATGCTGCAACTTTCTACCATGCAAGTTCTCAGCTGATCCAGAGGAGGAGCCTGCTTTGGCCAGTGGTTCAGAACCAAGGCTTTAAGTTAACAGGTAATATTCAAACAGCTTAGGTTTGTGAGGTCCACGTAATACGTGGTACTGCAGCTCGTCCAAGATTAATGAAATAATGGGCTATGATATGTATCTTTGTGGCTTGTTTAGTGGTTGTGTTCCTGACTCAGTGGGCAATCTAAGAGAATGCTTCCTGAAATTAATTACTTTTGGGGCAATTAACATAATCCATGATCATGAAACAATGAAAGCAACAAGGCTTCTGGTTTTTCTCATCTCCCTAGGGAGGAAGTACAGGTCTGGGACCTGAGTCAAATAGCTTCAAGCAAGAGGAGACTTGAATAGGATGACTCCTCTTGTCCTCTGAAGGAAAGAGGAAGGGAGAAGCTCTTTCCAGACTCTAACATATAAGGTTATGACCCACTTTCCTGGCTCACCGCATGAACAGAGCATGATGGCATGGTATGACAGGCATGCATGCAAACACTGAGATACTCTTTTCCTGGAGTGTTTCTGTTCTGATTAGCTAATGCTGGGTTTCATGGGACCTGGCTCACACTGTTGTTCCTTGAAATTCCTGACGTGCAGGTGTGGCACCACAAACTGACCAGCTATGAGACTGTCTGGATACCTGTGACAGGATGCAGGGACTTCATTTGAAAGGCACGTATAAATCAATTGCATGAAATGATAGCAAGAAAGAGGGTAGCTAAGAGATCCGGCTACTGTCATTGCAGTCTTGATTTCTCCAGAGGACTGCAGCAAGAGTCTCCTTCCTCTGATGAGTAAGTTTCCCATCAGGTCATGCATGTCATAGCCATAGCTAAGGTTGGGGACATGCCAGATTGAAATGTGCCAGGGAGTCTGCAGGCAGAGCCTCAACTTGTCCCTGGCCATGCATGCCTGCCCTGGCCTAATGCCACTAGTGCCTGACACCCAGGAAAGCCATCTGGAGAGCTACACAGGCTCAAAAGAGCCACAGCAAAGAAAGTGGAAAAAAAGAGAAGGAGGTGTTGAATAAATGCTGGAATTGGTGCAAGAAGGCAGAGGGAAAGTATAGTCATGAGGGAGGAAAAGCAACCATTTAAGTTGGTTTAAACTATTGCAAAACCACACTCTGAGCCAGCAATGACATCCAGATCAAACACAGGGTTTTCCTGTCCTGTATGATGCTGCTGTTGTCCACAGTAAATGTCCTTTAATGGAAGCTTTGGGATTCTAAGTGCTCCATAAAAATGCTGAATGATTATGTGTTGAATAACCTCACTAAGGAAGCATTGCAAATACTTGCCATTTGCAACTAATTGAAAACTAGTCAGCAACTGGATCAGACTGGAGAGACATTCTTTACAAAGAGAGTCAAAGTACAATTAACTGATGGTTCATAATACCTTGAGGCAATCACTCTGGCCTAATCTTACTTTTTTTTTATTTTTTTTTTTTTTTAGTTCAATTCAAAGTCAATTAAATCTCACCTTAAATCATAGGACATCTTTTTGCTTGGTGACAGCCTTCTTTTTTGAGCTTGTGTGAAGATATAGTGGTGATGGCAAATCAGGGAGTCTACTCGCCTACCATTGCTCCAGCTTAATTTCAATGGGAGAAGCATTTTTCAGTTTTGGGTGACAGAAGCCGTTGTGACATCACCTAGTAAATCCTTATCAGGCAATGTATTAGGCACTCTCGGTCTCCGTTCTTACTTGTTGTCAGATTGGAGCTTCACATATCATACCAGAGATTAGCTTGGTTTGACTGGTCTGTAAATTCCTGGCCTGCCTTTTACCCTCTCTAATGATAAGCATTATGCTTACCATCCTGTGGTCCTTTTGAACTTCACCACTCGTGCTGAAGATAATTGGTTGTCTCTAGAGATTATTTCAGTTTAAGTATTCTAGTATATATTTTACTAGACCCTAACAACTGCAATAGGTATTTTATTAGATTACTGATTAACTTTTTTCCATCCAATCTGTCTTTCTTCATCTGTCTCATTTATCTCAGAATGATTTTGCATGTAGCCCAAGGATCCTCTTAGAGCACTGCCTGATCTATGTGAAATGTTGAAAGTGAGCTTAGGCATTTGACTTGGCTGGCCAATTCTGATACTGCACCGAGAGTAACAAGAAAGCAGTTAGGCCACCGAAATTAACAGAGTTCAAACTTCTTAGATGGCTACATAGCTGGACATGCTACAGGCCTTGCTGGAATAATTGTCTTCATTTGCATCTTTAGAAGTGGAAGAGAATACAAAGCTTGAGTGAAATAAAAGTATGAGGAATGATTTTATTTGCATAAATACCGAGGTGAGCATTCCCTGTGAAAGAAAATGTATTATCCTAAGAAGAAATCTGAGCAGATCTCAGCTTCTGCAAAATAATTTCTGAAAAATAATGACCTGAAATGCAAAATGTTACACTCTGTCTGAAAATCTGGTCATTTTTAATTAAGCTGTCTTCTTCCGTTCTTGCCAAGCTAGAAATGTAGTTTTCTTGAATGCTTAGAAAATGATTTTAGTATTTTCATTAAAGAACCTACATTTGCACAAAACCTTAAATGCTCTGACCATGAATTGGGAGCAGTTTGCTGTCCTCCCTGACAGGCAGACCTGCCTGGCTTTGTCTTCCTGGGGGAGAGCAGCACTGGTGGGTTCTCATCCTTGCAGGTAGTGAAATGCCACACTGATACTGCAGTGACAGCCCTGGGTGCAGATTGCTGTACTGAGGCTGCCTATAAAGACAGCACTGCTTTCAGGCAACCTCCCCACCAAACACACACACACATACGTGCATTCACACACGTACACATACACACACCTTGTGGGAAAACTGTTAGCTGTCTGGAGAGCCAGAGGGTTGCTTTGACACGCTGACACATCTCCAGTGCAGCCAGTGTAATATTTTTTCCCTTTGGAAATGTTCAAAACTGGCCTAGATGAGGAAGAAATTCTTTGACATTTCACATGTTAAAGGAATTAATTTTCTTGTATGGTTTTTCTGATTCTGGCAGAAATATGTTTTGGAAAGCTATGTTTTCACATATGATTGTTATTATCATTATCAGAAGGGTATTCTGAAACGCAAAGGATTTGTTTCTGACAAGGTCTTCCTTCCACAAACCGAGCTAGAAAAACCAGCTGTTCTGGTTTACCTCAGCTGTTTACCCTTCTAATTCTCCTTTGCAATGTGAGTGAGAAACAGTGACTTCTTGTTTTTCTAAATCTGTATTTTTTTAGGTGCCACGTGAATTTGCAGAGCTGGTAGGTAGATTAGTCACTGCTGCTCTTGTCCATACAGAGTGTGTATAGAATTAATCATAAATATGTTCTCACTTTTCTACAGTTCACGTTTGGCATGGGACTTCACTTTGTGGTCGTAAATGCACGGCAGACATGTTTAAATGGCAGCATTCAAAACGTAGCAGAAGCTTATGTCTAAACTTGGCACCTAAAATGCCTCCTTCCAGGATTGTGGGGATGGGTTGCCAAAGTTCTCTTCAGCATTTATCTGTGCATCTGGCCCTCTCTTGGCATGGGATGGGCCTGTGCAGTATGAAATGAAGTTACAACTTCAGCATAATGTTGAAATGTAACAAGTCAAATCTTCTAGCCAAATTCAACTTGTAATTGGTGTATCCCTTCCAAGTGAGAGAATGGCTCAGGCAGGTTCAGCATTCTGCCCGAGTTGCAGAACTGTTGTTAATTATCCTGTGTGGTTTTTAATACTGGGGAGAAAAAGAAAGTGCACTAATTTTTAGAATTGCACTCTGCTGCCAATATGCAGCTGGCATCTAAGCATTTCAACCAGATGAATTGTTCGTGAGCAGTAAGGCAGGGTCACAAATTGCTATTGCCAACAAGGGCTGAGTTACTTGTAAAGTACTGTGAATTCTTGTGGACATAGACATTAGACTGTAATTTAATTTCAAGATTAAACTCTTCCTCTCTGTTCCAATGCACTGCATACACTGGACACATGAGAGGAAAGACTAAAAGATGGAATTTTACTGCTGGTCCTTCCTAAATTTTAATGCTTGACTTTTTTCCCTCATTCCTGAGGGCATTCTTCTTATAACCAATGTACATAAATCTGTATAGAGACACACACACACACATATGTAGAGAGACACTGGAATTCAGTGTGCCTGAATAGATTTCACACCTTTCTAGAAACAACCTAGGTGATATGAAAGGTCTCTTGGCAAAAGGGTGCCCTTGAGCAAGCATATTGCATGAGAAAGCTCCTACAATAAATATGTGTGGGAGTTGATGAATATATTTAGTCTACATTTGTCTGTCAGAAATAATAAACCTCAAAAAAAAAAAAAAACAAGTTGATAGTTATTTGACCTTGAAGGTGCAGTAACACCCAACCAACGCCTGAACCTGCAGTGCTTGTAGCCATCTAAATGCTCACAAATGCAGGTAGTGCTGCTCAGAGCATTGATGTTCTTTGATATCAAGTTTGTTTAATAGCTATCGAAAGTATTTATCAGGAAATAACAAAAGAAAACATTTTATCTGAAGCAGGTACTTTCAATTAATATATATATAAAATTAATGTTTCCAAAAAATAAACTGGACTGGTGTATTGTGCATCTGACAATTGCCACCTTTGAAAGGTAGCACAGTGCTTCTAAGCTTCACCCTCTTGCAAGTGTCTTCAAATATTCAGTGGCCAAAGACAGAGCAGGGAGATAGAAAATGAATTACAGTCTGTCTGAACTGTAAAAAAGTGGAAATTATTTATTTATCCATATCCTTGTGGCCTTTCTGATCTCTTGAAAAATTTCTCCACATCTTTGGTCACATGGCTGAGATGCTCTGAGGTTGAATCTGGGCTGCAGGACTGTCTGCATCAAACAGGTTTACACAGCTGAGTTCAGGCATGTTGAACTGTAGTATGGATTCATTCCTTATGGAAAATCTATGATTTATTTTTTAATAGTGAGAACAAACTATATATTGCGAAAAAATACTAAAACAATACATTTCTGTCTTAGCTAATGCCTGCCCATTCTATAACTGTAAGTTATGCAGACCTTCCCTATCTTATGTCTTTCGGCAAGGATGGGAAGGTGATGTATGGCCTCACACCCACGTGTGCTTTATGCTCAGTAGGGCTCCACAGTGTCCATTGCTGCTACAGAACATCAGATAAAAAAAAGCAGCAGATTTTCAAGCTGGTGTATGGTCATATAACTGTTCACTTTTTAATGAAAAGATTTGATTGATATCGCTATTACTGCCTCCAGCTCCACAGGGAAATGTGAGTATTGCCAGGAATGGTGACTGGTTTGTTTCTAAACTGTTACACTGCTCTGAAACACTGAGTTGCTGTGGATATTCCCATTGTCCTAAAGAACAGCTTTGGTAGTATCTTTGACCTTTTTTTTTTGTTTGTTTGGGGTTTTTTTGGTGATATATAGCTCTGTACATTCATTTCACACACATGTAGGCTCTTAGCAGGCACAGAGGAAATTCCACTTGGGGCAACAATAGTCGTTTCAATAAGCTTTTTCAAAGCATTAAAAAGCAACATCAACAACAACAAACTACCACATCAGTACTTTACTGAGGCAGTGGCATGAATTGTCACTGGAAAGTAACCTGAGGTGGATATTTTAGGGTAGAATGGAGCTATGTCCCTATGTGTTTGAGATGGTATAGGTGAGGTTAATTCACCCACTGCTCTTTCAGACGATGCCAGAGAAGACTGGTTGCTTTGAAGGGCACCTAGTTCATAACAGGTTTTACTGATGTCAAGAGCCTTCCATTGATCTGACAGCTAAGCAACAATAAATAAATTACTTTTGGGTGCAGGAATCCAGTAAACTTCAAGAACAGGTAAAACTTGTTTGTCTTTTCCTGCAGTACATTCTGAACCGTAACTTTTATAAAGAGAATGAAGTTTGAGCACAGTCTTCAGGTTGTTATTTCCTCTGTACTTTTGGATATGCAAAGGCTTAGATATGCAATATTAAAGGGTAGTTTTGTTCCCAAGTGGCATTATATGATTTTTTTCTTAAAGTGTCTACATCCTTTAGGAATAAAAATTTGAGTTTTTATATGCAACTCATGATGGCAACTAGGCTTCTTACGGCCTCAAACATCTTGAAAAGTAGACTCCAGGATAAAGTTCTCCTATATGACAAGGTCTTTGGTGGTTCCTAAACCACTTACTCACTCAATTATCTTTTATCTGGACTCTGTGTTTGGATTCTGCAGGGTAGCACACATCTCAGCTTTGTAAAGACAGGACTAACTCCTCTATCAGTAATTACTGCTGACGAGTTCATATCTTTTCACAGGACTACAACTGAGGCTGGTCAATACAGCATAACTGCTGAGTCGTGGGGCTTTTAGCAGATATTTCTTAAATTTTACATCAACTAAGAAAGAAACAGAGGATTTTTCTTGTGAGCAAACTACCTCCAACTTCATTACTGCTGTTAGAATAGCAGATTACTGTAGCATTCTACCTTGAAGGTATAACAAGTAAATTATTCTAGTATTAAGCTCTTTCATACAATTATGGGATGTTCCTTCCTGAGCTATGATATCTGTTCCTTCCTTTAGCATTGTTCAGCATTTACTAAGTGACAGAGGCAGTACAAACTTTGCCCATGTATTAACTGCTACTCACAGGCCCAGGTCTTTTCCCACTCCTCTTACCTAAGTAGGAACTAGGTTTCTAACTATGTTTAAAAATACAGGCTCAATCTCTGTGTGCACTTCTTTAACCCATCACTTGTTTACACCTAGGTTCCCAGGTGAGCTAGCATCTTCAGCTCAAGCTGTTGAAAAAAAAGAAGCAGAATAAAACTGATCTCTAAATTACATTAATGACAAAAGAAGTTCCAAAATTTCAAACTAAGACTCCTACATTACCTTATTATCCTTTTCCCCTTTCCTCCCTGATTTAATCTCTAAGAAAAAAAAAAAAAAACAAACAACACAATGAGAAGAATGAAGGCCCATAAACCAAAAGTAATCAATACATCCAAGTCCCAGTTCTTTAACTAATGATAACCTCTAATGTTTTTACCTGCTCAACGTGGTAATTAGCATTTATGTGGTAACTAATGAGAAAAACAAGTGCCACATTAAGCAAACATTTGCACTGAGGGCCAAAGATTTGAATCCGCCTGGAAGCCATCTATTGATTATAGCTGGTGAAAGCAGCTAACGAACAACTTTAGATTTCCTCCCTATCTGAGACCTTTTTCACAA
This sequence comes from Pterocles gutturalis, assembly GCF_000699245.1. Classification (NCBI taxonomy): domain Eukaryota; kingdom Metazoa; phylum Chordata; class Aves; order Pterocliformes; family Pteroclidae; genus Pterocles; species Pterocles gutturalis. Next base: position 58,189 of record NW_010138230.1, on the reverse strand, counting down.
TTGACTGTGTTGTTCATTCATCAGCTAGGCAAGATTCCAAGTCCTTTAAGAGATCGGACTGCTTCTTGATGTGGGGCTCACATATAAGCTCCTGATTAGTGAGTTGATTAAAGGAATTTCCAAAGCTGGCTCAGTCTGGCTGATGGTGACTATTACAGCTGTAATGTGAGAGTTATACTGAAAGGAGAGGACAAAAGGATAACAGAATGGTAAAGGAAGCTGTCAGCGTTGTGAAAAATCAAGGTTCAAGCAAAAGTACAGTAGACTCTGAAAACAGATATGGGGAAGCTCTTTTGTGTTGATGACCTTAAGATCCACTTCAGGAAAGTCTGTAAGTTAGTGTTTGGGGCGTTTTTGGTTTTGTTTTGTTTTGGTTTTTTTACTCAACAGGTATTTTTCCTTTCAGGTAAGTGTTGTATGAAATTTCGTGGAGGCAGAACTGTTGGCTTGTTTAGAACAACAACACAGAAGTACAGAAGTATTCAGAAACTGTGAAAAACTATCTGCTCTGCTGTGAAGCTAAGCTTTGTGCTAGAGAATAAGAAAGGGATTTTCTTTATTCTACTAGGTCAAAACATCTTGTTTTAGTGTCATTGGCCAAACCAAGTTAATGCTAATGTTAGTTGGAAAAAATGTTGCTCCATTTTGCTTCTTGTAGCTAGGCAGGGCCTCATAGAGTTTGAATGCCCAACTGGTGGATGAGATTGCCTTCAACTGGAAAATATTTCCTAGCCTTCAGCTAAAGTTAGCTCAAAAAATTTCTCTATCACCATGAACCTAAACTGGTTTGTTATTCTTTCACTTTATACAAAGAAGCTTTTAAAATCCTGTAGAAATTATATGGTACTAAAGGGAAGCAAACACAGAAGCACCATTGAAATGTCATCAGCTGTCAGCAGCTGTCTTGGTTGCACTGGAGATGTCCCCATTTGCACTGTGTACAGAACAGGAAATACTGACTTACCGTGCTGTTTTTTTTTAGCCAAGTCTTCAAAAGTGGTAAGGATGGGGTGTCTTTGACCTCTCTGGGTAGCCATTTTTAGCATGGCAGCACTGTCCTGGTAAGAAAGCTACCTTGGTAGCTCTCTGCTGTATCCTCTCCAGCTTCTTGGCATCCTTCTTCTTGAACGGGGAGGGTTCAAGTCACAGCACTGTAGTGCAGTATTACTCCCTGCCAAACAGGAGTAACAACTTCCCTTGGTCTGCTGGCCATGCTTCTCCTAATGTAGCAGGTTATGCCATTTCCCCAGTTCACAATGTAAGTGTGCTGTTGGTTCAAATGTCACTTGGTTTCCGCTGTAACTCCCAGGCACTTTTCAGCAGGTCACCTGCTCAGCTCATCAGTCCCAGCTGGCACTGATGACTGGGGTTATTTCATCTCCCACGCAGAGATTTGCACTTCTTGAACACTGTGATCTCTGTTGGCCTGGTGCTTGAGCCTGTGTGTCAAGATACAGCTTAGTCATGTTTCCACTTCTGAGGAAGGTCAAAGTATTCCCAGGAAACTTGATTTCACAAAACTGATAGCCTGTTTCTCTTGAATAATGTTAATATCCAAACCTGAAGTTATTTTTACACTTTTTCAGTTGTTTGAAATACTCCTGGATGGCAAAATTGCTATTGTATGTCCACTAGTAAGCCCTGACCAAATCCTCTATCTAGTGCAGGCATCAGCAGCAGCAGTGTGGCTGTGAGAGCAGCATGCATATGCACCAGCAAGAATCCTTATTAAAAGAAATGAAATGTTTGTTCTGGAGAGCAACAAGTTGATTTGGTGTGCATGGAAGAGCTGATCACCTGTAATGATACGTGCATAATGTGTAAAGTACATGATAACAAGGATAGATTCTCTATCCAAATGTGCCTGTCTGTGGGACATTAATGAAAGTACAGGATGGCAAAACTCCTGAGCCCCTGAAACTAGTTGTATTTAAGGAGAACCATCTGAAAACTACAGGCCAATGAACATGAAGGATTTTTAAACAGTCTAAATCATGTTCTGCTTTATTACAGGAAAAAAAAAGTTATAGCTTCAGTTATGGAAAGTTATAATCCAAGGTGTGGTGATGTTTTGTTTTGGTTTTTTTTTTTTTTTTCAACCTGAGGTTTTACTACGTTGTTTATATCAAACTACAAGCTTGGCTTTCACAGAACTGCCCCTCCTCCACCCCAAAAGCCCTTAGAGTAGAAAGCTGTTTATGGGGATAAATGTCTTACATAAGGAGCCTTTAAAAAGCGACTCCAAACAGACTTTGCCCTATGAAATATCTGTAGTGGATATGCAGGAAAGATCACAGGTTTGAAAAAATCATAGCAGGAAGCAGAAAATGCCAAGTGATGCAATATAGGGAAGGTCTGCTAAATTCAGCCTTGGGTGAAAGCCAGTGACAGTTAAGTGAGTTGGCATCAAGTGGGAATATGAGCATGCAGGGCTTTTAAATGGTGCTTTACACTGAAATGCTAGGGTATTCCCACAAACCACCACCTCAGACTTTATGGTACATTTCTGAGAAGTATGTTTAGGGAAATACGTGACTCCAACAACTAGAACAATATTACTGAAGATGCTTCCCATTGAAGCCCTTCACCCTTTGCCATGGCTCTCTTGTCTCTTCAGAAATTGTCTTGCATGTGAACAAAGTTTTAATGAGCTAGGCTACATCTGCTGATAAATCCCTTTCCAACGAAATGGCAGGTTGGAAAGCAATCTTGAGAGCCTCTGAAACCTCTTACCACTGACAATGAGCTGTCCCTTATTTTAGGGGTATCCCTTGCAGGGCCCATGTCTTAAATTCCCTCTCAATCCCCTGGAGGGAGGGTTCAGTTCTTTGTATACAGAGGTACTGCAAAACACCTGTGTGTGTGTATGCGTGTGTGTGTGTGTGCCTGCTTGTGTGTGCATGGGGCTTTCCTGCACTGTTATGACCTTAAACCTCCCCACCTGGGGAGAGCCTGTAGACCTGTGAGCAACCATTGTATTAACACAACTACTATTGTAATGAAGGAGGACCCAAACAGATGTATCTCACTTTGTTTTGGCAAGAAAATCCTCAAGCCACACTTGCAACATTCTTTGTTTTAAGACCCTCCCTTCCCTCCACCCTGTCCTGACTTTTCTGTGCCTGGGAATGTAATTTGGATTATATGGAGGTAGGCAAAGTGTAACGCTGACTTCGGTGCTGAATTTACAAGAGATGGAACGGACTTTGACCTGGGAGCAGAGATGGGACTGCTGGACTATTTCTGGTGTCAACTGTGTCGGTGAGATGTCACTTTTAGAGATTGTCCACTAAGCCAAAGTAAAAGCGATTTGTACTTTATAACATGTTTGCAGTTTTCAGCAAGCCTGTTGTACAAGGAGATTCTTAAAAACCCAATAATTTATTTATCTTGGAAGGGGGTGGGCGAAGAATAATATTTTGCTTAGTTTAGGAGGAAAGTTACTGTTATGGCCCAGAAAGAGAACAAATATTGGGAAGATCTTCACAGAAACCCTCCTTTGATTTCCCTTCTTGCTTTCCTCTTCTTACCCTGAAAAAGCTGTTGTTAAATGGCATGAATATAGAAATTAAACTGTCCACCTCCAACCAAGATGCCTCTGCTTAATGGACAGCAGCACAAGCCAGTGTAAACTATGGGCTATTTTCTGTCCTTTTTGTGAAAGCTGAAGGTCATGCTGGGGCTTCACTTGCAGCCAGAGCTAAACATCCCAGGGACTGCCCGGGGTGCAGGAAAGAAACCTTTCCAGTGCCGCTGTTAGCAGGCAGGAGAGGTCTTCTTGCTCAAACCACGGGTTCATGAGCATTTAACAACAATTTCATGTTAAACAAGAATTTTGTTAAAAGACTGCTCTGGCATGAGATGTTACACTGTTTTGTAATTTTTTTTTTTAGCTACGTGTCTACAGAGAAAAAACTCCTAGCCAAGGCCATACAACTAGACTGCATGAGTGGAAACAGTGGCAGAGCAAAAGACACATCTGTTGCAGGTGGTTGGTATAAACTCATGAGAGATCAGGAACCACTGGCCAAGGCTACACTTTATTTACCTTTGCTTTCTTTCCTGGCTGGGAATCAACTAACTGCTGTTTGCTGAGTTTAATGGAGAACCTGAGTGTAGACATGCACTTTCCAAGGGTTTTGCCAACTGCAGTTAACATGACGGTTTGATCGGTGCCTCTAAATGCATTTTTCCCAAGGAGAGAGTGGATGGGTGGAAAGCAGCCGTTTGCCTCTGTGCTGCTCAGAGCCTTCCCAGGCTGCCATGTTGTGCCCACCCCAAGTTTGTTCAAACAGTCCTTGCCAAAGCATCTGTCTCACAGGCCACATGTCTGCTCCATGAAGCCCCTCTGTGGGCGTCCCTGCTGCATGGCATCCTGCCCTGCACTGTTACGGTGGGTGCTGGAGGGAAGCCAGCCCAATGTGCAGCACCTGGCTAGCTGGGAGCATTGCTTTTGCTGTGGCAGTGGGGGAGCAAAAAGGCGCTGATTCACGACCATATGCATATGTGTAGAGCCTTGCAGGGCTGAGGAATGGGCCAGAGGTGGCTGCCATGAACCAGGCTGCTGTCTGACCCTGTGTATGTGGTGACAGAGCAGACGACATGTGCCTGCCATTTTGTTGTTGAAGTTACACGGCAAAACTTGCATGTAAATGTTCCTCCAAAGCTGCTCCAGTGCTGTGCTGCAGTGGATCAGGATGGGGGCATTGGGATTTCTTTTTTTCTCTCTGAGTCAGAACAGTAGGATTTGAAAGTACTTTTCCATTGAAAAATACACAAAATGGCAACAGTGGTGCCCCACTTTGAAATCTACATATAAACACCTTGTTAGATCAAATCTACATCTGTAGCTACTGCAGTAGATGTGAAGAACATGAGGTTGCCTGTAATATGCAGGTCCATGTCTTTCAGGTATTCTAAATACCACTTATTTTATAAGTCAGCATAATGCAGGCTACAGAATTCATTGTGCCCCATTTACTATCCATGATTACCCCCCAAATAACTTAATTACAACCCTAAGCCCACATACTGGTGAATCTGTCTGCCTTTCTTCATAACAGTAAAAAAACCCCACAGTCCCTGATGGACAGGTAATCTGCACTGTGTATTCAGGAGGCCCAGCACTGGTCAGGCTACTGGCCTGCAGACATGGCTGTACAAGGAGCAGGTGCCAGACCAGTGCTGGCTTCCCCCAGCTCAGTGTGCTAGAGTTCAGAAACCTGCAAAACAAAACCCCTTAGCAATGCCCAGCCCTTAAACCTTGGCAATATCCACTCCAGGTTATCGTTCGCTCCACAAACAAGTTGTCAAGGGAGTTGTGTGCAACCCTGTCATGGTTTGCAGTGAGGGTCTCCTGAGATAAGTCCTTGCTGGAGGTGCTGGAAGTGCTTTTGACCGAGCATCCAAATGGTCCTGCTTTCTGACAAGTGAATTTCAGAGCTTCTGAAATTTCTCCTTTATTTTCCACACCCACTGCTTAGCCTTTCTCATTTTCACAGTTTACTCACCTCACAATTTTTTGCCAAGGTAGCATTTGCTGCCTGACCCTGTCCAGTAACAATTCCTACTGGACATTCATCATCCCTCCCCTCTCACCAGAGAGAAACCAGCTGCCCTCTCTCCTCCCCACACTCCAGCTTTCCTGCCCTTTCCTCAATGAACTGCTCTGGCACTAACACCTCTTTCAAATGTCTCTGCTTCAGTCTTTCATGCCAGAAGACAATTTTTCTTCCATCTCTTGTGTGCCAAAACTTTTGCAATAATACTTGCAGGAACGTTACAGCTATCCAAAGCATCACTTATGGACTTCTAAGTTTTAAGTATTTTCAGGTTAAGTAGTAGCCTCATTGGGAAAAAAAAAAAAAAAGACTACAACAATGCTGCTTGGAAATGTTAGTTTGTAGATTCTCCTTTTCATCAGGCCTGGCTGTCTCCTCACAGCTTCTTCTATTTTAAAAACTGTAGTCTTTGTCCATATGTTTTTAAAACAACAAACATGATCCTATTAATAAAATATTTTTCAAGGCTATATATATATCATATGTTTAGAGCAGCTTTTTTCCTTGAATCAGGAAACTTCTTAAAGATCCTTATTTTATTTTTCAAAAAGACTGTCTAAAATTCCTGTAATCCCAGCTTTCATTTTACAGCACAAAGCAGGAGCCAGGTAACACCTAATCCAATGTGCTGGTAAACAGAGAGAGCTGACAGCCTGCCTGGCCTTCCTGTTCCTCCTCAAGGACAAAGGTTGTCTTTGAAAGCTTCTATTGTTCTCTGTGCAGCATCCTGCCTGTTGCAACTGCAGTGCAAATGCAAAGGTAACCACAGCACAAGTGCAGCGTACAGCCCACCCCAACTATGCAGCCAAGCAACATTTTTATTACAAATAAGAAGTTTTATGGTGAAAAAGTGTATTTCCTCTTTATGCTATTTCCTCACTTTTAGTTAACAGCTTTTATTCTATAAGGTCTGTCTTAATCTCAGCTACAGATCATTCATCCTGCATGCCACATCCAAGGCTCTCCAGCCTTACAAAGTTGTGTGGCATTTAAACTGATGCACAGGTTTTAATTGGGCTATGCCCAATGTCCAGTGTTTTGAGTTAAACTCAAGTATACTCTCGTATCCTGAAGTGCAGGAACTCTGTTTTCCAGTCAGAGTTCAACACTGATACTACAATATTACTGATTTATTTTGTTGTTATTCCAAGTCAAACACAGCTATTCTGTCTGGGGCCCATTATCTTATGACCTTCAAGGGCTCCAGAAAGTTTTTGAACTTTCTGAAAGATATTACTCTCTTAGGCAGCAGCTAAAAAAGCCCCTTTTGCTCTTCATAATTTTTCTGTGTTCACCTATTGGCTTAGGCATGGCTGTTTCAGTTCCTGGTGAACACACAGTAAGACATATTTCTGAGGGTCAAACAATGCCCTTAGAACTCTCTAGAACTGAGGGAGGCCTGAGATCTCTTATTTAAGTTACAGGGGCTCGTGGATGTCTAGATACATTCAAAGCAGCAGCGCTGTCCTGAGCCCCAGAAAGCAAAAACAAGCTGGGGACTTTTGAGGCCAACACTTTTCAAGGTGTGAGTGATGGCAGCTCAGCTCGTAGTCCTACAGCTGATTACAGCTTAGAGATTGCAAAACACAGACATAGGTAAGAGAGGGCTTTGCACAATTTCAGAGGGAATATGTGGTTCGCATGGAAAAAAGAGCCTAATGATGAGCACTGTATTTGCAGCTGGTGTCCCTTTTCCCTTTCATGGTCATGGTGCTGCCTGCTCTGTGACCAAGGGCATGGCCATGCTCAGAAGGCACTGATACCTTGGGGGGGATTTGCTGTATTGGCTCTAAATTGTAGCTGCCAAGGACATGTAAGCCAAATGACTGCTTCCTCTTTTTTATATCTGTGGATATTTAGGCTAGTCTGAGAGATCACTAAGAATAATAGGATACAAATTAGGGAATGGGAGCTTAGGTTGAAAAATGGAAAAATTTGTAATAAATGTTAAGTTCCTAAAGTTTTTTACAGTCACACTAGACACTGCACTGGAAGATACAGCTGAATAAAGGATGCAAGCAAACTCTAATTTCTGATCCTGCGCTGACAATACCTCAACTGCGTATAATAAAACATGTTTGTCTCTGAACATGTTAAATAAGATAAAATGGGCTTATTTCCTGACCGTATGCAAACCCATTAAAATATCCGAAGTATGACTGTAGAGAATGGCAAAACCCTTCTCTAAGTATACTATCTGCTATAAGTGCCTTTTTGTCTTTGGTATATTTGAGCAAATCTCCCTGCTGAGTTTTCAGTGGGCAGATGCTGTGCAACATCTAAAACAATATGTTAGGTGTAGACTCACATGTTTATATTAAGACTTGATTCTTCAAGCCTTGTCCTTGCACTGTGATGTTGAGCTCAAACGTGCATTTTCTCCAGTCTGATTTCTGCTGCTGTTTCCAGATCTTTGTCTCGTATCAGATGATGCCTTAAGGTCATGTTATCTTCCCCATGGATCTAGAGTATGAGTCAGGAATGCAAACTGAGGTTTTAATCAGCAGCAATTAAAATAAAAGAATGGAAGAGCAGCTGCTGGAGTTGAAATAACTTAGGAAACATCAGACTCATCACTTTGCATAGCTTATGTGTGATTCACACTGTGACTGTGCTCATTAGGCTATATCATGAACCACCCCCCCAAACGGGCTGTGAAGTAATACTGTTGGCCTTTTTAGTTCTAAACCCTAAAAACAGGAAAACGTAAACACTTCCAAGAAGCTGGAGCCTAAGGGCTAAGCATGGTAACAAGCAAACAGGCAGCCTGAGATACCCTCAGCTATAATGAGCTGCCTTTTGGCAACGTACTGCCAGGCTAAGCAGTAGCTGGTGAAAGGGCTGGGATTCTTGTATCATGGCTCATGATGGTGCCAGTTCATCTCACTCGCAGTTTTGTATGGTCCCAGAAAGGAGGATTGAACCTTTCCTAATATATAGTATGTTCCTACTCAAAAGACCCTCCCACCCCACCAAAAAAGTGCCAGTGCCAAGTAACCTAAACCTGTGTCTGTGCACAACACAATGCAATATTTTACATAGCTGAATTCGATTTAGCAGGGGAGGGAGGAGAAAAAGCATTAATATTTAGGAGCAATGATGGCAGAAAAAAGGTAGGAGGATGAAATGGGGAAAGGAATGACTAATTCTCCGGCAATGAATTAAAGTCTGTATTCAGTGGAATCTACTACAACATCATCCATATTAATTAAGAGTTTCTACTAAAAATATTCAGTGAAAGATGGTTGTATTGGGTTGTGGCTAAGACACTATTTCAAGATAGAAGGACCTGGAGTCCATTCCTGGTTCTGCCAAAGATGTTTTGGATGCTACCCTGTATGTCTAAATTCAATGCCTTAAAACTCCTCTCTGTAAAGGAGCAAACAAGGAGGTTATATTTCCCAAGTCCAAGACGAGCGAGGATGATCCTAATTACATTTGAGATCTCCATTGGTGATACAGTCCATTGCAAAGTTTACTGGCAAAGTCCAGTTAAAGAGGGGTGAAGACAGAGGATGCTAGGTGCTTTGATAGGTCAGCAATACTGGACAAAGACAGCTGTAACGGATTTTGTAAGTAAAAATAAATTATTTGCAGAAGACCTCTGATGCCAACAGGAGCATTACCATCTTGCCTTCAACAACAATCTCCTGTTGAAGAAAAGTCCAGGTCTCTGTACTTAGATTTAATTTAAAAGTGAATTTGCCCTTTTAAAGGAAGGGTTAAGGCTTGAAAATACATTTGCTGCATCCCAGCAAGTAGGTTCAGTAATAACAACAAAGACCAAAGACAGATTTTTTGTATTAGAGAGAACAATTTATTATTTCTCTGACTAGCATTCTGTGCTTCCTTTGGAGTCCTGCAGAAATGTTTTTGATTGTGTACAAGTAGGAGATCAGTTGCAATAAGGTGTGTCGTTGTTCCTCATCCCTGTTTACAGCTTTCAGTAGTTGCCAGGTCTGATATTCTTCCTCATGACTTCTGAACACTGCTTTGATTTTAAATAGACTCTATCAATAGAAACAACACAAAAAGTTTGCACCCCATTCTTAAGGATATCTTACTGGGAGTTAGACATACTCAGTGGGGCATTTGAAAATGCTCAGCATTGGTATTTTTTTTCTTTTAATAGCATATGAGTTTCACAGAACTAAACCAATACTTGAGTATTTATAAAAGCCCCCTTCCCGATTTTTACACTGCAGTTCTTCATTCCCAAACTACTCTGTATTTAGGTTTACTATTTGTATATTAATTTTGCCTACCACTACTTTTTGGGCAGTCCAAGTAGACTTGTCTAGGTTTTCTGGTGTTTATTCATTCATGGCATATGTAGTGTTACTTGGGTTAACAAGTCAGCAGAAAAAGTTAGATTTTAATTGTCTATTTTCTATCATATTTAAAAAAAATAATAAAAACAATTTAATCAACATGTGATGCTGTAAGTCCCCTTCCCCTGTGTTGTTTTTGGACCTGAAGTATTTTGAAAACGACTGCTTAAAAAAACAATAGTATTTTTAAAACCTCTTACTGGAATGCATTTGATTTGAGTTATTCAAATCAAATGCAGAGGACTAACAGACCTATGAAAATGATATGTGATGGGGAAGCAGGGTTGTTTGCTTAACTCCCCAGGACACATTCTGTTCTGCATGCATGTGTAGGACTTTCTGGGAACCCTATGAGAACTATGTGCACCTACCAGCAGAATTTATCTCCCCAATATCCAGAAATATGTTCGGACACCAAGCAATGTCACAATCTGCTGGTTCTAAGTTTCTGGTAGGGGCTAGACCTTTGGCCAGCAGTGTTGAAATTAAGGGAACTGATGATCTCTTCTGTGAGGACTCTGCCCAAAGGATTATGCATCCCCTTCTGGAGAAGAACAGCTGTAATAGCTCCTGTGCTAGCAGTTCAGTGTGGGGGTACAGGATGGGCTCCACTTGTGCAGGAAGGCTTGAAGATACATATGTCAAAGTCTTGGTTGTCATAAATGTAGCGTAGCTCCCCTGATATCGGAAAACTAATGCCGGATCATGCCAGCTGCTAATCCAATCCACAGAGTTTTATATATTTATATCTGAATTTCCTACTGGTGTAATGGACAATTTAACTACTGTTTTGTTGAGATAAATCTCACTTACTAAATGTATCAGATGGGGTTTTTTAGCGCTTCTTTTTCCTCTCTGATGATCATATCATGGGAACAGCCTTTAGGTGCTTAGGAATTTTTCTCCTCCTGCTACCTATTCCCACATGTGCAGACATAGTCCTTCAGTTATCACATTGCACATAATTGCTGTAGGGAGGATGATGATTTCAAGTAAGAGAATATGAAGTAGAATCAGATGAATTCCTTAAGCAGTACGGAGCCTAACCTCTTGTGTGTATGTATCTATTAACTAAAAACTAAAGGCAACTCCACTCCCTTTACTATGTATAGATTATCAACAGAATCATTTTGAAAATGCAATTTTCATAAAATAATCACTGAATCACCAGTAAGTAACTCTTCCACCAACTAGCAAAGAATGATGGGTAAAGTTGAGCCCAAAGTGTCTGAAACATAGTGGTTCTAGTTAAAACCCTTTCTGGACACATAAGTTCCAACAGCCACATGAGGGAGGATGAGAGAAGCAAGGGATTATAAGACCTCTGTAAAATCAGTTTTGTTGCTGTTGCTGATGAATTCTCAAAGGAAAGAGGCTTAAGAACCAGTGAACACATGAATACAAGCAATACAAACCAAATTTTAACTTCATTGGTGCTTTTATAATGCAGGTAGTGAAACGGCTCTTGTGTATACTCACAGAGTCTGGAGATTCTTATTTAACGTGTGTGAAGAAACAAAAGGGTGAAAAACTACTATGTCCTGAGCAGTGCACTTGATGCTTACCCACTGTAGAAAACTATCCGTATAAAACAGTCTGAAAATAATTTGCTGCCAGTCAGCATTTCAAACCTCTCTACATAAATGCCTGTTAGAGTAAAGTTAGTCATCTGAAGCTCTGACTAGTGGTCAACCTGGATGAAAATTCACATCAGACATCCTGAAGAATCCATCTTTGGTTATTCTTATATTGATATAAACTTCTTAAATTGATATATATACAGTGACAACAAGGTGATTAGGATTAAAAACACAAAACAGCTATCTTCTGCTCACTGAAGTCCTATAGAAAATCAGCCTCTTTTTTCTGAGATACTTTCTGGTTCATGATGGCAACACCAACCGCATGAAGATTGTCATGTCAATTGATGTATGATCTCATTTGTCTTCAGTGGTGTTATGCTCTGATTCAATCTTTTAGTGAGTTATAGGCTTTTGTGGTCCGGGTATTGACGAAATCTGCCTTCTTAAAGTCAGCCTTTGAAATAAAAGAAACAGAATAATGCGTTATCTTCAGTGAAGATTCTGCAAGTGAAGGGTGGGTTCTGCTGCCTAATAGCTAGATATGGAGCCATGGTAGGAGTCTAGGCAGAGTCCTCTGCAGTCAACACAGACAGAACAGACATCTCCCCGGTGTGACTACATTCAGTCTGAGATAGGTGCGATTAATCATTGGAGTTGCTCAATTCTCTCCACTGACTGCATGGGTAGCCTATTCTTCTAGCTCAGCTCTACAGACTCCTAACTCTTAGGTGACTCCCATCAGCTGAGATTAACCCTATCTGAACAGAGTAGAGGGCAGTGCCAAAATGACTCAGGATTTTATCAGTCTCATTTGATCAAGGGACTTCTGTTGCTTATTAGACTGACTTTTCAAAAATGTCCAGGCACTAGGTGGACTGCAGTTTTCAGTGCTATACCTGATATCTCTATGTGACCCGATTTGCACAAGAACAGCAAGTAATCAGCATTTTTTGAAACTCAGATCCAACAAATGTGTCTTATAGGCATATCCAAAGTACCAGTGACTTCAGAAAATTCATGCCATCAGTGATATTGCTGTACAGTAAAGTCAGGAATGTAGTTCCAAAAAGCCAGAGACAACAAAATCCAGTCAGAGTTCATATGGGTCCAGCACCCTTACTCTTGAATGCAGATTTCTGGTTTGTGGAGCAGTATACCGCCAAGTGTAATGCAAGACTGTTAAAGGATACTACACTACGTAATTTTTTTTGAGCAAATTTCAACAAAAAATCTACAAAAAGAAACAAGCTGACTAATAAATGCCAAGGGCTAGAGCTTGAAAAAATTGAATAGTTTTAGGTTATAGAGAATTTTAGGTGACAGAGGTTCTGAACAGCAAGACAAGAAGAAATGAAAACAGTTTGAAATGCAGGTTGAAGGTAGGTAGGTTGAAGTCAACCCAGCTGCGTGTTGAAAAAGCAGTCATAGAGCTTCAAAAGGAAAGAAACAAACTGGTTTGTTGGCTGATTCATACTGGTCATTTTTTGTTTGATTTTGACTGTGGCAGTAAAGGTTTGCCAACATCTTTCCCAGGCCCTAACTTTTTGTCTGAATATAGCAAACACCTGGACTCGCTGAGCATACAAACAACAAGGAGAATAAAACTGCTCTGGTTTTAAAGCAGGAAGCTGCCTCACCCTGCCTTTGCTTGTGCTGGCACCCTAGGCCCTTTGTGCAAGGCCGGTTCAGTCAGTGGCGGATGGACAACTGCTGTGCATCACTTCTCACCGTTTGAGACTTCTGTCAGGCAGCAACAATGCTTTTCATAAACTTTGCCAGTGGATGTAAAACCACAGAGGTAGAGAATATGAACACAGATGAGCAAAAATTAAGGGCATGAATTATTTGTGCAGGATTATGTAGAAGCAATAGAAACATCAAATCCTATCATAGGTTGTTTCTTAACAGTGCAGAAGCGTTAAGGGCCCCAGAGGACAAATGAGAGGGTTCTAGGTCTGAAAGGAGAGGTTAAATGTCTTTTGTCTAACCCATATCTTACCTTTTTGTAAGCACTGTGGAGGTCGGTATGTGACCACAAGGAGTAGAGGAGGACTGAAGCTGCCCTACTAGCTTTGCTGAACATATTACTGCAATTTTGTAAAAAGAATGATAAAACATGTTTAAAATCTCACTTCATAATCACAGTGCATGTGCAGACTTCAGCAAATGTAACCTCATAATGTTTTTTCTGTCTCTCTCTCTTTCCTCCTCAATGATGTTTTATTGCTCTTAAGGTATTCTGGCACATTTCATGCTGTCCTGACTACTGAAACAAATGTAACATACCTCCCTGCTTCACTCATTCTTCAAAATTAGACAGAAATTAAGTACTCTGTAGCCTTCATCTTAGAGCAGCTATCATACTGTTCATATTCAGTGAGGGAAAATACACCTCAGCATAACAAGAATTCAAAATGGTCTTTCCAGCAGGTAAAATCTCTAGTTAGTTAGATAGGATTTAAACTATTCAGAGCCTCATGAGGCTTCCTCTACTGAGATGACTTTCCTCTTTCATTTTGTAAAAAGAGAGGAAGGCAAATAGAATAATTATTCATATTCACAAAGCATTAATTATTCTCTTTTGATTAAACATTTGTTGCATGTGATTACACATTAAACAATTATTAAATGAAATTCAACATGTATTATCTAAAATGCCCCTTTATAAATAATTTTTAAGTACAGTTCTATCAGCTCTATAAAATGTATCTCTGCAGTTTTCTGCTAAAGATTATCAGGGACGTGTTACAAAGAACAGGAAATACAGAAACTTTTCGGGGACACATAAGATCTGATGGTCAGTCACTAAATATATTAGAATATAGATAATATTGTGCCGTCATCTTCAGAGGAACTATTTAAAATGCTGGGACATGGCAAATTTAGCTGTTGATGGAACAGAAGTTATGAGATTTTTCTGTATTTCCCAATATGTGTAATTCTATTCACATCACAGTCACTTGTTTAAGCTGTCCTGTACCCTAAGATGCAGTGTTTTTCCCTCGCAGGTGGCAGAGGTTGCAGTTTCTTTTTTCCCCAGGGAAAGGAAGAGGAGGGAAGGCTTCTTAACCACCTTACCTGTCATTCATGCTGATGGTAATAATCTTCGGTAGGCCATCAGCACTCAGAAGGAGCCGTGCATTGTGAGAACTGCTCTGTGTCAAGTTGTACAAGGTGTAGCAGATGGATGCTGTAGTTTCACAGACAATATCAGACTCCGGGACAGAATCAGGAAGTACTGAGACCAAATCAGGCAAAACTTCTCTAGCTGCAAGTTGGAAGAGAGACAAGCAACTCAATTATTAACAGGTGCAGACTTATCTAGGGGTCCTACAAAATCTTACTCCTCCCATTATCATCTACCATGGTGCTGTGTGCTCCCGCAACAGAGCATGGTTTCACACCTGCATTACATCCACACAATTTCAGTTAAGCTGCATCTGCCCTAAATCGGACAGTTTGTATTTTGCTTCTTATGCGCAATACATGAATATCTCCTGTACTGTAGTGAGGTCACTATGTGTATGCTAGCAGCAGGCTGCCACTTCCTGAGGAACCCTGCGTGTCCTGTAGGTAATCATGGGTGTAGTGATACACAACAGAGTGAGAAAGGGTGACTACCACACAATGGTTAGTGCTGCACTTGTCAGTGGCTGGCTATAGGGGGATGCACACACTCAACCTTCTGAGCCAGTGTGCAAGCCATTTACTTAAGATGAACATCATATTCTGAAGTCCATCCCTGCTCAAGAAACACCTCATCACTTTGACCACACTGGGTGTGACCCTACCAGCCAACCAAAGAGCAAACAGCAGCTCTGGACATAAGGGAATGGAGCATCTCACTTATGAGGAAAGGCTGAGGGAGCTGGGTCTCTTTAGCTTGGAAAAGAGGAGACTGAGGGGTGACCTAATCAATGTTTATAAATATGTAAAGGGTGAGTGTCAGGAGGATGGAGCCATGCTCTTCTCTGTGACATCTAGTGATAGGACAAGGGGCAATGGGTTCAAGCTGGAACATAGGAGGTTCCACTTGAATATGAGAAAAAACTTCTTCACGGTGAGGGTGACAGAGCACTGGAACAGGCTGCCCAGAGAGGTTGTGGAGTCTCCTTCTCTGGAGACATTCAAAGCCCGCCTGGATGCGTTCCTGTGTGATCTGATCTAGGTGTTCCTGCTCCGGCAGGGGGATTGGACTAGATGATCTTTCGAGGTCCCTTCCAATCTCTAACATTCTGTGATTCTGTGATTCTGTAACAGCAACTGAGTCCTACTGTATACTGTGAGATCTGTGCCGTGTGGACCACAGCTGATGGAGAAAATTACAGCAGTCAGCAAGAGCTCATAGCCAGCAGCTCCTTCTGCAAGGAGTAGCGCTGGGCACTAATTTGGGGCATTTTGGAAAGGAAGGATACAGTGTGAGGCCATATTGGCTATTCTCCCCTCCCTACCCAGTGTTTCACTTGGACAGAGTGCTTTGCTCTCCCTGAGTTCTGTTCATTCCTCCAGAGGGGTGTGTGACAAGGTTAATGTATATTGAGATTAAACTACATGCAATTTAGAAAAGGACCATTAAAACTGAATGAACCACCTTCTATGCTAAGTGTCAGTCAAAGCAATTATGTCTGACATGATAGTCCATTTTTTTTCTTACATTGGTAAATCAAGGAAGGCAATTTTCAGAACGTACATTTGGCAGTATCTTGAAAATGTCAGTTCAAACAGTGTTATTTTTTTCAAGTAAAATAGGAGATTTTCTGCTGCTTTTCAATACTTTTAGAGATGTTTTATATTGAATTTGTCTCAATTTGATATTGAGGGTTCATTTTGCTTGATAAATACAAACATTTTTATTTAGGAAAGAGTATGCCCTTCCACATGTTTTCCTTTGGCCAAAATCATTTGTAGAATTTGACCTGAATTCACATATGTTTTCAGTCAATCAAAAAGAACACCTTTTCATGGAGAAAAGTTCACTTGAAATTCCCCCAGTTCTCTCTACAATCAGTAAAGCAAGACTGTGAACATGCAAGAGGAAGTACCTTGCTCCAAAGCTTCATGCTATTTTGTCTTTCCCACATTCTGTCATAAATTGTTTTTGCTGATGAAATACCAACTTCTCCTCAGCTTAATTCCTGCTCTTTCTGGGGGATTCACCACTGTAATTTTTAACACCATATGGATTATCCGATTGAAATCAGCCCATATTATAATGTTTTCATTAATAGGGAATGTTCTCTAAGGATTAAACAGTGCCCAAGAGACTCTTCTGCAGAATTCTGGAGGTTAATCTGCCCCATGAACAGCTGTATGCCTGTAATTTCCCCTTCCACCTTTGGTGGGAACACAGAAAAGGACAACAAATGATGTGAATTAATTTTATCCTATACATTAAATCGAAATGAGAGTACTCAGAATAGAAATGGCTTCTGATGTGAAAACAATGACAACATTTTAGAAATAAAGTCCTCTAAAAGGAGTGAACTATTTTCTCTATAGCATCTTCTGGCTTCCATTTTCAAAAAGCTTATGCAAGAAAACTGTGTGAGCTGCAAGCTTCCAAAGCTTTGTACCTAAAAGAAGAAAACATGATCTTTGCTAGAGGAATTAGAGATGTTCTATGATTTCTCACTAAGGATTACATAGCTATGGCAGCACAGAACCCAGCACTCACCTTCCTTTACCCTATTTTAAGCAGAAGAAAAACTCCCTCTCCAAATCTGGGTAGATTCTACTTCCATTATGTATTTTTTGAAAGTAACATCAATGGAAGTATCTGATGAGGAATACACAATTTAGAGAAAACTTGAGGTTAGATTAGATTAGATTAGGCAAAACTCTTTATTTTCAACCCTGTAAAATGACTGCAAGTACCTGACCTGGAAATCTACTGAATCCACATATCAGTTTCTTTGTGTATTTTTTAAAGAAGGAAAGTTCAAGGTAAAGAGAGCAGAGAAAGAAAGCCCAAGAGACAATGTTAGTCTTTGCTCACCTATATCACTTTGCAGAGAGGTGTTGCGAGATAAGTTCCTGAGCAGTGAGACTGCTGTCTTCTTTACTGTCGGGTGGCTTACATGCAGCATATTTCGAATACTTGGAAGGCCATTTGCCTTCTGAACAACAGTCCGCGCCACTGCAAATGGCATCTGTTATAAGGCATGTGGCAATAGCGTGTCATTACCATGAATGCATAGCCTCATAAAAAAGCACACCAGGTTATCTACATCAATTTAAAATATTTAAAATAGTTTAAATCCAGAGCTACATATAAGTTGCAACAAAAAGAAGTTTCGAGCCTTCTTTCTCCCACATGCTCTCTGGCCAGTTGCTCAGACAGAGGTCATTAGTTTCTTCACCACAAAAGTAATCTGTGGTTGTGTCAGAGCCTTCTTCTCCCCACAGTACTGATTATGTTCCACAAAACCACTTTTTTAGTGCTTTTAACATCTACTCATCCCTCATTGTGCAATGAATTACCAAATTCCACATGTGGAGGTGTGCACAGAGTGAGAAGAAGCAGTCCCTGTATTTGTCAAGCAGAAAATAGCTGCGTTGCTGGTTATGACTTTCCCTTCGATGTTCTTTGATCTCCTTGATCATGTCTGTGAGCTAGTGACTCCTCAGTCACTGGTGCACATGTTGCACTGCAGCTCTGAACTCTACGCATTCACATTAAGAATTAAATGACAAGAAAAAAGAAAAAATCTGACTTACTGGTCCAGTGCCAGCTGTGAGGTTCTGAAGAGCTCCCAGAGATGCTTCCTGGGTATAGTTTCTGGTACTCTTTGCTATTAAGGAGAGATATATCCTAATCAGTGTGGAATGCCAGAGCGATTCAACACCTCTGGGATTGCTCTTTTCCTCAGGTAGTGGGGTGTCCTGCTGCTTCTAAACATGTAAACAGATCAAGCCTTTAGAAACAGTGACCTTATATGACTTAAAGCATCACAAGCTAAACTAGTCATTTTGTAACTCTCTATGACCAGATTATTTGCAGATTGTCAAGCTGTGAACTCAAATAACAACGTGTCAAATTTCAATATTTATTTATACTGGTCACTCCATCCAAAAAGAGGAGATAGGTATGGGGGAAGCTGCTTCTCATATCCCAGTAACTGACACTAGGGGCCGAGGCCAAGGAGAAACAGAAATGTCCAGATAGAGTTGTACTGCGGATGGAATGGGAGAAGGCAGAATACACTCCAGCAAAACCAACAGATGGGGAAGAGTCATCAAGCCTTTTCTTTCACTTTCACCCTCTCCTTATACCTGTTTTCTCTCCAACAATTCCCAGTTGCAAGAATATTTGTGATTTGTACCACATGGCATCAAAAGAAGAGGTCTTGAAATAGCCCAAAAGCCAGTAAGTCATGGAAATGGCAAGTCCCCTTCTGCTGGTTTCATTGGTGAAACCATCACAATGCCCACTCATTCGTAGGGCTCTTGCACAATTGCTGTACGTGGTACAGATACCACTTAGATCCATCAGAGGGGATGAAACTGAGTGGCAGTATTCCTCAACTAATGAAACAGTGAATTGCTATGTCGTTTCCACCATCATCAGCTGAACAAGATAATGAGTGTTAGGAAAGGCTATCAATAAATTTGTATTTTTTTGGCAAGTAAGTGTCGCACTACCAGACACATCAATAACAGATTGTTAAATAGATTACAGCTTTATTCTCCAGAAGTTGCTACAACTGATTAACAAAATGAGATGTAACTAAACATGTGCTTTACCTCTTTTACTTTTCTGCTCCGTGTTCCAAAACAGCCCGGTGTTTTATCACTGCTAGAAGTATTTCTTCTTTGTATATATATGCTCTGGGCATAGCTCTCAGGGAGCTCTATCTCTAGCTGGTAGGAAAGATTGTGAAGAATGCACACACAGTTCTCTGTGGCCTAAAATAACAAAAGAATAGAAATCTTGAAAGCTTTGGCATGCATTGAAGGGACGTGTACAGACATGGGAAGAACTTTCATTTTTGGATCTTCAGCAACTAACTGCAGAGCTTCTAATGGTTTACAGAAGAGCTAGTCTTCATGCCAGTGATCCATAAGACTGCATTTACACTGATAAATTAAACATGCCCTGGGATGTTCCTGAGCACTGAGGCCAACTGGCACACAGGGCTTGCATTCAGAGTGGGGTGCATGCCTGTTGGAAATGGTCCTGGGTCGTTATAATTCCTGAATTGTGCCTGGGAATTGTTTGGGCGAGTGCTATTTGGCACAGATCAGATGTGTGCCAAGGAATGTTTAAGGTCTTAAGAGTAAAGATGATCATGTACACACCTCACCATCAGTGGAAAGGAAAGCTTTGTATCTTTCCTAAGGAGGAAGCACTTTTCTGGGGTAGCAGGATTTTTAAAATTAGATTAGATGTGCCTTTCTGGGCATGACCAAGGTCAGGTCTACAGTTTCTGAGTGATGAGTCTAGTGGCAAATAGCTTTATTACCAGTTCCTCCTATTTTGAAAGTAAAAAAGAAATGAGCGGTTTTAAGACAAAATGCATCAGGGAGCTCTTGGCACAAGTGTAATGTGCTGGATTCTCCCTGAAGCTAATGGCACTGAATACAGGGAGATGGAGAAGCTCAAGTAACTAATCCTAGAATAGGGCTATAAACATGCAGTAATTGCTGCTACACAGCACAAGTTATAGCAGGCACTCCAGAAGTGCCTCACAGGCTGTGGCTAACCTTCTCATAAGTGATGGCTGGTCTTCTCAGCCAACTTC
Source organism: Pterocles gutturalis (assembly GCF_000699245.1). Taxonomy (NCBI): domain Eukaryota; kingdom Metazoa; phylum Chordata; class Aves; order Pterocliformes; family Pteroclidae; genus Pterocles; species Pterocles gutturalis. The sequence continues at coordinate 37,973 of NW_010138230.1, read as the reverse complement.
ACCCAGCTAAAACAAAAGCATCTAGACTAAGCAAGGTTCAGGAAAAAAACTTAGGAAAATGAATCCCATTCTAAATGATACAAGCTCATTAATTACACTGCCATCCAAAGGGATTTGGGTTCTTCATTTCCTAAGGGGTGCATAGCACTAAATATGCATGAAAGTAACCAGAATGATTTTTTAAGCTTCTAGCTAGCTAGCTTCCTGAGACAACTAAAAAGCTAATGTCTGACTCTTCAGGTTTTTCAGTAGCTCTGAAAGGTGAGATTTTATGTCACTTTTTAAAAAAAGACATGTTTCTGGCTCTCTCTGGTGATTCTGCAAATGTTCTCTCAATGCTAAGGTATGTTATCTTTTACATTGCAGGATAAAAATACTTCAAAAAGCTTCTTCCTGGACTTTCATCTTTGGTGGCAGCTCTAAAAGCCCTGGAAATAAGTAAGTTTGGCAGTTAAATCACAACGGTTTCTGAAAATTGGTTTCTGAACAAACAAACAAACAAAAAGTCTTCTTAGCAATTTCCCTTAGGAGAAGAGCTTTTATCTTAAAGAATACCTTGTCATTAGGCTCATGGTCTGCAATAGTTCCTTGAATATAGTACACCAGGGAATCAATCAAGCCGTCGCATTCTCTCATCTTTTTCCTTCCTTCTGGGCCGGCAGAGCTCATGTTTCTGTGCAGGAAGAAATTCACTGGTGAGAAGAGATATAGTCAAAGATATTTCCTTGTGCCCCTCTGACAAACTTTTCCAGCTAAATCTTAAAGATACTGAAGTTAAGGCTGACTGCTTCCTTTCTGCAGAGCTGTAAGACAATCTGAGCCTCAGGCAAGTAAAACTTTCACTTCAGCACACTCACAGAGAAAAACAAATACTTCAGAAAAACAAACTGTTGTGTTTGTATTGATAAAGTAAGACCTGGCTCAAATCTTCATCTCAAAGTTGAATTAATCCTTTATAAACAGTCAAAAAAACCTGGACTTTTTTCCAGTATTCCATTTTTTAGTTATATTTTTAATATTTAGGACAGTAGCTATATTAAAATATCAGAGGAAGGATACCTGTAAATATTTCCATGCACACAAAAGTCCTTTAGCATTTACCTACACCAAACCAGTTCTTGATCCAAGATGGCCCATCAACAGACACATTCTGAGAGTTTTAGTAACATTTGTACACTAACACATAAAGATAACCAATGTCATCTGTGGGACAAAATTCATATGGCAATTGATGTGCTGGTGGAAATGCTCCAAGAGGTGCTAGTGGGCAGGAGAGGACACGAACAGAGCTGAGCTGGTAGATCAGAGCAGCAGCCCAGCCCTGCCATGGGGTGAGAGGCTGAGGGGATGAACCGTGATGCCGCTGCCACTGCCATCGCTGCCAGACCAGCAGTGTGAGAAAAGGAAGAGGAAAAAATACTGCGTACTCAGCCAATTCCCAGCTTCCCAGAGAAGGTGTTGGCATCTAAGGAGAAATAATCTGAAGCTGCTAGAAGCTGCTCAGTCAGAGAGGGAAATGCCAGATGCCTTCTGCTCTTCTACCACACCGGCTCAGACACTGCCCTGCATACTTTCTGCTTCCTCCAGACCCGAAGGAAGCCACCACTTGCCTGGCTTTCAAGTAACATTTTTCATGCTTTGTGGTAACCAAAGTACAGCTTAGAAATGAATTATGAAAGTGATTTAAAAACTCTTGAAAAAACCAAACACATACTTATTGCTTGAAGTCTGGCTCTAAATAAGCTACTGATTTCCAGGGAAGTGACAACACTTACAGTTTTCGGGTATAATTATTTTTACAACTGAACAAACTCTGAACTATGGAATGCTGGAATTATAAACCTAGGCCTCATTGTTTTGGACTCCTGCAGCTCTGCTGGCCAAAAGACTGCACGTCGTATCACATTCCAGCTTCTTTGTTTGAAATGACATTAAATACAACGCAGTGGTAGCATCCATCACAAACAGAGGGGCATGGTCCTTTAGATAGTTTCAGGGTGTTTATTTTGCATGCTTACTTTACCCACTGGAAATTACAAGGGTTTAAAATTTTATTCATGACAAAGACAGTAAGGTACAGCTTTAAACTTTCTTGTGGCTTGTAATTGTAAAATGCTCATAGCTTTTTAAAAGCTGCCAACGCAGTTCTTCTTTTTCCCCCTGGAAAGTACATATTCGGATTAAGTACTAATGCATTGTAATTATACTTTTACTTTAGGACATGCTGTTAACAATATCCCTATTTATGAGTTCATTTATTCACGTATGGAATTATATATCACAGAATTAACATTCGGATTGCTCATTATGGTCTACCATAGGCAACACTTGGGAATTTAATTTTACCTAAATATGTCACATTTGAGGCATGTCATCCTTTCATATGTTTAAGGTTATGCTGACAGAAATGTACATGCTACAGCTCTTCTAACACATAGCAAAAATAGTTTCTGAGGCACATGGACTAAAAATACTATTAAAAGATAAGTGTGGAATTTCCCTTGCCAAAGACACTTCAGCTGATACAGCATTTCATTTTGTCACAGTAGGCTATTCTAAAAATCCCTGAACTTTTGACAACTACGATTATGCTCAATGACTGCAAGGAGAAGCCATCACCTGTCCTTGCTGTCTAGCAGGAATATAATAGAATTATCGCAGAATGATTCGGGTTGGAAGGGATCTTAAAGATCATCAAGTTCCAACCCCCCTGCCATGGGCAGGGACACCTCCCACTAGAGGAGGTTGCTCAGAGCCTCATCCAGCCTGTGTCTGTGTGTGTGCCTGGACACGTGGTCGCTCCATTCTCCACGTTTCTCTGTTTCCTTATTGCCACAGTGTGCTGCAACTGGCCCAATTACAGTTGTAACCACCTCACTCTGAATAGGGTCAGAGTTGATCTGAAGGCAGAGAAGAGCATTTCAGATGAAACCTTAGTTGACAGTTTAAGTTTGTTTGCTAATTGAAGCTTGAGAAATTACTGGAAAAAATAAACATTATTAGATTGGGAAGAAATAAATGTTTCTGAGAATTGTCACAGAAACATAAAAAAAAAAAAGTGACATTTTGCTTAGAAAATTGTAAAACTGACTTCATCTTGGCTTCCAAAAACTTGAGGTTCCTGACAACTGGAACACCTCCCTCTGAGCTCAGGAGTTGGACTGTCTTGCACTTGAACTTCTGGAGGCCTTGAAATACTCAGTGCTTGGGCAATTGCTACAGTTGGGCTGGCCCAGTATTGTGGCTTTGTGGCAACTCCCATGGTGAGACTTCAGGGCTACCCAGAAGTCTTAAAAATCTGCTGTGCAAGTTTGTTTTATTGGCATTTCATCAGAAGTACACTGAGATAAATACATCTGTGATAAAAAGGATCAGCTGGAGTCAAGATCAAGAGTCTTCTTATTGAAAAACTCTTCTGCTGTGCAGTTCCTGATACCTCTACCCTGCATTGGAATTGAACCATTGGGAGAACGCAGCATGGCGAGAATGCAGCCTTAAGGAGATTGCTGCTTGTAGGGATGCTTCTCCTTTGAATGACTTAGAACTTATGTTTTAGGATCATCTAACTATTAAAAATCTCTGGCTTCTGGCATGGTTAAATATGCTAATCCTGGTGACATACCCAAACTAAACAACATGCTAACATGGATGCATTGTATATATCTATGTCCCTCATTTATCTCATCCCGTATTTGCTGCTTTTGTTCTCTCTTGCACTGATGCACAGTGTAACTATATCTGTAACTGAAATAGCTGTTTACCTGTGTTCCTGTGGCATCTGTGAAGGATCATCTAATTCCCTATTGGCAAATATTGCTTTGATCCAGAGATGTGAGGTAGATACAAAGAAATGTAACACAGTAAAGTCAAGTGTGATTTTGAAAGAAACAGGCTAATAATGTATGTTCGGTTAGATTGCAAATGGCACCAAATGAAAGGGATACTCCCTTTAAGCCAGCACTGAGTCAAGCTCTGGCCAAATACGTTGGAAAAGGGTTTTGTGCTGCTGTGAATGATCCACACAACTGATAAGAAGAGGGCTTTTGCTCCTGGGTCTCATTCTGCTAGAACTAGCAATTTGAATTTAACTCAATTATGTGATAACAATTTCCTGAAGTAGTTTGGGAAATTGTATTCCCTTCGTGCCTTACACAGCAAAAGGGAGAGAAAGGTATTGGGGGGATCTACTTATTAACTACAGGTGCCAGGTTGCAAGCTGCTTGCTGGAAATAACAAAATTACTTTCAGAAATTGGGGGAGCAGATAAAACTGGAGACAAGAGAAGATAAGAATGGATGGAAATAAACTTCAAGGAATGGCAATGCTATGCAAGAGGCCTTGGTTCAAAGACTTGTTATCATCAGTCATTTGTTTTACATTCTCTCTTAGAAGCTTCCAGTATGAAATTGAGCTGTGATTACGCTTTTCTACACACAGTGAAAGCTTTGGCTTCACTTCACTCCAGAGCAGATGGAAGTAAATGTTTATGCAGCCTCCTGGTCTGAAGTACAATGATACTACTTCTTCCAACTACAGCTTTACACCATCCTTGTGGGTCACTGTGTATTTCACTAAGAGTTTAAAAGGGAGCTGGGAGAGACAAAGGGTGAAAAATAATCAAGAAAAAGGAAGCATTACATTTATTTTACTGTCTGGGCAACCAGCAACAGAGAAGTTAGCTGACTTTTCTGGAGATAGTTGTCTAGAAAGTTTTGAAGAATTAGGATACATAGGGCCAAAGGACACTCCAGTTACAGAGCAATTAAAAAGGAGGACTCTGTAATGACATATGGCAGTTGTGATCACTAGCTGGAACACTTATATGAGATGTTTTGCAGGAGGAAATGTGACCACTGAATATAAATTTTGTAAAGTTCAGCATTACAGAACTTTTGAGAACAGGTATTTCAAGGGAAAAATGGAGCAAGATCATTATCAGCTTTCAATGTATAATACAGACAGCCTTCTACTAAGCCTTCCTTTTAATCAGAGGAAGAGTCATGCCAGAAATTCACTTATGTATATAAATAATATTCAAAATCATAAATTCTGCATGCTGTTGTCATCTTACCCTTTCAGACTCAGAGAAGGAGTATGGAGGAGGAGGCTAAGTATCTTGGAGATTCCTACCCATTTGTATTAGGACTGGAGACAGAACTATTATGTGTACGACTTTCAGGCCAAGAAAAAGTGACTTTACCTTTAAAATCCAACAAGACTTGCCTGCAAAAGTCTGTAATACTCCTCTAGATAATTTAATATACCAATTTTACTTGCTCAGCTTGTTATCAGGCAACCAGCGAAGTCTTTTGATTTGGCTTATTCTGCCTGTTTAGAGCACAGTACTTATAATTGTATTTCAGGACTGAACAATACCATTATTTATTCTAACTGCTAATTCAGGATCGTGTGGTGTACACAGCTTCTTTTTAGTATATTAAGTTTTGTGACCCAGGATTTCTGTAACACTGTGTGAGAAGCAAAGCTTTAAGATAAATTACAGACCTAGAGAATGGGATTAACAAATCCTTCTAACTTCAGACTTCCTTATCAGTGCTGCGTACACTGACACAGGCAGATGAAAGTCAGGACTCCACAATACTTCTGGCAATAACTGGTTCGCAGAATGGGGAGTGTTCTAGTCATTCACGCATTCCAGTGTTAACATCTGCAATATTAACTGCTAGATGTGTATTCACTTCTCCTCCTGAAATTCTGTCAAAGAGGCTGAAGAGAGCTTCAGTTTACTAGCTGGTAACCATGTGGCACAGTGCGTACACCCATGTCAGATGACAGTGTTAGATTTGGACTGTGTGCATCCCTGTCAGTCAATAAGTGTATGTAAATTCTTGAAAAGAAGTTTTGGCATTCTCCTGTAGCCAAGTACAGTACTATGCATAACGTATTGCACATCAAAGTACTATTTTTACCCTGTAATAGAAGCTGCAGGCTATAGACTTTATCAACATGCACAACAAACATGTTAGTATTACAAAAGGGAAGATTAATTACAGATTTATATTCTGCCAAATTTATATACTCTCTAAACTTCTTCACTAGTAACATCACTCCCTCTGTGCACAGTTTTTTTATTTTTTGGTGTGCTCTTCTTTTAGTTTTCAGCAATTCTTTGTGCAGATATTTTTTTTTTTTAAATTAATAAACAAGGAAGGAGTACTTCTAGTGACATAATTTGGGAAGTGCATTAATTTACAATAAAGAGAAGCAAACTTATTCATCTTACAAATTTTGGCTATTTGGTGTTTACAACTATATCTCCACCAATTAAAAAAAAAGGAAACACAAGCCTTCTTAGGCATTGTGGGTTTCTAGAGAATGCACATTCCAAACGACAGTCAGATTGCAAGTCCTCTCTATCAAGTGACCAGAAAGAAGGATGAATTTGTAGGGGGTGCTGAAGAACAACAACAAAGTTTCAAACAAATTAGATGGAAGATAGTCCATGCAGTAGTCCTTAGACCAGTCCAAACAGGACAAGATGTTAAAAAATGTGCTCTACACTGCAGCCAAGGAGAATGGCCCTACCTGGAGCCTCTGTCAAAAAGCACCAGGGGAGACTCGAGGTTGACCCCTGGGGTTTTGGAGCCGGGGATACAGAGCCCTCTGTACTCCAACGGAAAAAGAGACATTAGCAGCATATGAAGGAGTACGAGCTGCTTTGGAAGTGATTTATACGGAACCACAGCTCCTCCTGGCACCCTGACTGCCAGTGCTGGGCTGCGTGTTCAAAGGGAAGGTCCCCTCTACACGTCATGCAACTGATGCTATGTGGAGTAAGTGGGTCACACTGATCACACAATGAGCTCAAACAGGGAGCCCCAGTCATCCCAAAATTTTGGAAGTGATCACAAATTGACCAGAAGATAAAGATTTCAGAATGTCAGCAAAGGAGGAGGTGATGTGTGCTGAAGAGGCCCCACTGTATAATGAACTGTCAGGTAATGAAAAGCAGTATGCCCTTTTCACTAATAGGTCCTGTTGCCTTGCAGGAAAATATCTAAGGTAAAAAGCTGTTGTGTGGAGTCCTACACAAAGAGTTGTGGAAGGTGCTGAAAAAGAAGATGAATCAAATCAGGTCAATCAAATCAGTTCACACAGGGGAAAGCCATCCAGCTGGCTTCAGACATTGCTAAACAAGAAAAGTGGGCAGTGCTCTATCTCTATACTGACTCGTGAATGGTGACAAATGCCTTGTGTGGGTGGTTACAGCAATAGAAGTAGAGCAACTGGCAGTTCAGAGGTATATCCATCTGGGCTGCCCTGTTGTGGCAAGACATTGCTGCCCAGACAGAACAGCTAATTGTAAAGGTATGTCACATAGATGCTCATATACCCAAAAGCTGGGCTACTGGAGAATATTAAAACAAACAGCAGGTGGATCAGGCTGCTAAGACTAAAGTATCTCAGGTAGATCTGGACTGGTAACATAAGGGTGAGAAATTTTTAGCTCTCTGGGCCCATGACGCTTCAGGCCATCAAAAAAACCAGATGCAACATATAGATGGACTTGTGATCAAGAGGTAGATTTAACCATGGACAGTATTGCACAGGTTATCCATGAATGTGAAACTACTGCTGCAGTTAAGCAAGCCAAGTGGTTAAAACCTCTCTGGTATGGAGCTTGTTAGTTAAAATATAAATATGGGGAGGCTTGATTACACCCCACTCCCACAAACCTGCTACAGCAAGCACTACATGTTCACAATGGTGGAAACAACCATTGGATGATTGGAAACATATGCCGTGCCCCATGCCACTGCCCAAAACACTATTCTGAGCCTTGAAAAGCAAGACTTGTGGTGGCATGGCACCCCAAAAATAACTGAGTCAGACAACAGGACTCATTTCTGAAACAATCTCATAGACACTTGGGCCAAAGAAAATAGCACTGAGTGGGTGTACCACATCCCCTATCATGCACCAGCTTCTGAAAAAATCAAACAATACAATGTACTACTAAAGTCTACACTATAAGCAATGAATGGTAGAACTTTCAAAAACTGATATACACATTTAGCATAAGCCACCTGGTTAGTCAACACTAGGAGATCTGCCAATGGAGCTGGCCCTGCCCAATCAGAATTTTTACATACTGTAGAAGGTGATAAAGTCCCTATAGTGCATATCAAGACTATGCCGGGAAGACAGTCTGGGTTATTCCTGCCACAAGTCAAGGTAAACCCATTCATGGGATTGCTTTTGCTCGAGGACCTGGGTGCACTTAGTGGGTGATGTAGAAGAATGGAGAATTACAATGTGTACCACAAGTGGATTTGATGTTGGGTGAAAGTAGCCAATTAATTAAGTTGTATAATGTTAATTGCTGTAGAACCCTGCTATTTCATATTATGATTGCTATGTTTGCTATATATTATCCTAATGATATTATGTTAAGTATCACCTAGGTTAGTGAAGAATGAACTTCGATGGAACCAAGACTGATGTCCAGCAACTTCCAGGAGATCAACATCCTCAACCTGCAGACTGTGGACATGGACTGTACCAAAAACACCACCTACGAATTCCAGATGCAGCATGCAACAGAGACTATACACCATCTGCTGCATCCATCATCATGGACTCTGACAATTGAGTGAAGTCCACATCATTTTTCCTGCCTTGAAAGACTGTCATGGCAGATGAAACCCAAAATCACAGACTAAATGAACTCAATGAAAATTTTGGAAGGAAGGTCCATAGACTAAGGGAACAACGTCTGTGTGCATATGTCAAAGGACAGCAAAACTGGTAGAACCTGAGCATAACATAAATGGTATAAAATAAGGGGTGGAGAATATCCTGGGTTTGGTTGGGGCAGAGTTAACTTTCTTCATAGTAGCTAGTAAGAGGCTATGTTTTGGAATTCTGCTGAGAAGGTGGCTGAGAACATACTGATGTTTATAGTTGTTGCCAGAACTGTCAAGGACTTTCTAGCTTCTCATATTTTCCAGTGTGTGCAGGTGTGGGAGAAGCTGGGAGGGAGCATATCCGCAATTACTGGCTTAGGATTCAACCTCAGATTTAGGATTGAAGCTCAAACTGGACAATAATATACTCCATATCATGCACGCCATGCTCAGTATATAGATGAGGATCTGTCCAGAAGTTCTCTCTCTCTCTGACTCTTAGGCTCTTATCTTTTTTCTGGGAGTGCAGTTTCAGGGCTCTCTCTGCTCCAGGATCATTAGCTGGGAACAGGCTGAGCCTTGGTCATCAGGTGGTAAGCGGTTGCACTGTATGTCACTCATTTGTATATTTGTACATTTTTGTATATTTGTATATTCATATTTGTATATTTGTATATTGTTACTACTATTATTAAGTTATTATTATCATTATTATTTTCAGTTTTATTGCAGTTCAGTTATTAAATTGTTTTTTCAACCCATGAGTCTCTTTTCCCTTTACCCCTTTAATTCTTTTCCCCATTGCCAGGAGGGGGGGAGTGTGAGCAAGCAGCTGCGTCATATTCACAGCCGGGTGGGTCAAACCGTGACAATTCTAAGCCTCATTAAAAACTATTCTCTGCTAGAAAGTATGTTGGCAATCCTGCAGATCAACTTTACCTGCGGATTTTCAAGCCCTTCTTGTTCTCCTCTCAGTTATAAATTTTAGTGTTCAAGCTTTTAAAAGTGAGAAGGACTAGAATATGTACATCATATTTTTAAAATAGGTAATGTATCTATGGGCATCTAGATAAGGGCAGTTTGAGAGACCTCACTAAGGCTGCAAAGCTAACTGCGTCTCTGGAGCAGCTCCACTCACTGACCTTCTGTACAGAGTAAGGTATGTTCAGAATCAACTTTAATTTAATTTAGAGCAACTCAGCTGCTCGTTGTTCATCACATATCAAGTCATGTCAAGTTGCTCCAAAAAGCTCAGAAAGACTGAGAATGAGAATGATCTTGTGCCCCCATAGGCTGGCTCATTGTGAAGAGATGGTTCCAGAGTCCAAATGCAGGAGAAGAGCAGGTCATACCACCACAGACTGGCACAGATAACAACCAGACTGGTTTCTGTACACATGCAGCTTGGGCTAATTCATATAAGAAAAGGCAGCCTGCTTCATTTCATAGACAACACCACTAGCATTAGCTAGAGAGATTTTATTATGGGTAGTTAATGTTTCTTTGTGTTTGCTTTTGAGCCGTCAGACTAAATAAAAGTTAATTATTACTTAGAGATGAAGTTAATTAGTAGTTAGTGGGCTGACAGGAGTTCCTGCAAAAAAAGGTACTCTATTGTTGAGTATTTTGTATAGCTAACAATTCATTTCTCCTCTGAAACGACCCATGAGTCAGATACAGAGCTGTTTACACAGTAAAAATTCATGCAATACAGACACAACTATTCTGCTGTAGGATGTTAGCAAAACAGATACATGTATGGCACAACTAGGCAGCTTTCCAGCATCTACATTTCAAAGTTAATTCCCTGTACTTTCTAAAGAAGAGTTTAAAACTCAAGCCATGCCTTTGTACTCATATGTTACTCATTCATTATATTTCAAACTATGTCCTTTCATGCATTTTTGAATGTGTAAACAAAAGACATGTATCTCTAGCACTCATATTTGTATTTATTTAGCATGCAATGACTTGGAGTTCACAAACACAAAGGGCTACATTTTTATGGACTGTTATTTTTAAAGGTGTTTTTATTAAAGATGTGACTCTCACATTTCAGTCATTTAGGGGTGTGTTTACTGAGTCAGCCGTTGGTGTAGGAGCTGCTACTATGTTCATGAGGCTATTAGCCGATTGCAGTAATAAATACACAACTCCAAATCTATTCATCCACCCCATGGCTGCAGCCTGGCCTCATTTTACTTGAATTTGTGTGAAAAGTTGGACAGGGCTTACTTGGTTTAAAAAATGTCTTTTTCCTGATTTAGGTTAAGTAATTTTCAAATTTTTTCTAATCAGTTTATCTATAGAGATTGTGATACATCAAAGCAAGGATCTTTGCCAGCAGCTGAAAAGTGAACACTGCTTGTAAGTACCATGTCCCCTTTCTGAGTCATCTATTTAGATGAGAAGTGATTATGGCTCGAGATTAACTCTATGTATTTAACCAAAGGGTCCCTGGAAATGCTACTGAATATAACTGTGAGTTGTGGTTTATATGACAAGTAGAGAAAAAGAGTGACTTGGCCACTGCTGAGCATGTTCTGCTTACTACCCAAAGGACTGCTCCCGCGCCTGGTAAAGCTGGTAGGACTCAGCAGGTATTACAGCAGGTGAGCAGAATTTACTCAACACAAATGACAGAAAACTCTGTCGTTCCATTAATACTTAATGTTGCTGTAGGTGAAGATGACTTGCTCAGTCTGTAGAAAGAAAATTCTGGTATACAAGCACCTCAGTTGTCCCATGGATGGATCTATGACACCAGAACTAATCCTTCACACACGTTAGTCTTTTGGTAGCCCATAAGGCACTTACAGGGCTATACAACAGTAAAGCCCAAAGAAAGGAAATTGTGAAAGAAAGCTGGCAACTTTGTGGTGCTAACACTCCTGGGTGTCTGAAACAGAGCCTGTGCTCAATGGACCTGCCCACAATGAATTATCCACTGTAAACAGAATTACCACTGCTTGTATAAAACATACATGGCAGCAAATTCCGTTGAGGCTACCCTGAAATAGTGATACGTGAATATATTGGATTTTCTCTATTCTTCATAGAAAGCTAGTTTCTTGTTTACATAGAATCAAATTCTTTAATTGGAGGTATGAGATGATAAAAATCTTATTGCCTATAACTGTGTTTTGCTCCAACACAAACAAGAAACTGTGTTTCAAATAAATAAACCTTACTGCTTTACCTGCTATACCCTTCACAAGGTTTGTCACTGTTACTTTTAAACAAATACAATCATAAATCTGTTCTGCCGGACAGAAGTATAGACACACACTCAAGCTATATATAAGTGTCTTAATTATTTTGAGTGTGTAGAGTAGGAAGGAAAAAAAGATGCAGGCATATTTTTATGTGATGCCAGTGGATAGTCTCTTCTTACGCTTCATATATTTTAGAAATTAAAATGAAGCAGGAATTGTTTATGAAAAAGATATAAACAAAGTGGTTATAAATTATTCCTATATGGGTCAAAGAACTTCATAATCCTATGAAAGTGTCACTCTTGTATTTGTATCAGCAGACCATACAACTTTAGACCTAGGCTTTAAAAGTCACCCTGCTATACATCCACTAGAGCACTGTTCTCCCCAAGGGGTGTACAAGACAGTCCATTAGGGTGTGAGAAGAAAATATTTCTGTACCATTAATGAATAAAATTTTTAAAAAGTGTTTATTTCATCTTTATATCATCCTTTTCAATTTCTGTTTTATGACTGTTTTATAATGTACATAATAGTAGTACAGTAGTACGTGTATTTAATTTATAAATAAATAAATATACATGTACTGAGGGAGTCTTCTCTAAAGTTTTTTACTCATAGGGGTGTATGATCAAAAAGTTTTGGAGACCACTGCACTGGAGTCTTAAAATGACTTGAAAAGGCTCACACAGTTTTGAAGTTTCTTTTAAGTTACTGTTACTTCTTCTCCAGTGCTAATTTGTAATACTATTCCTACAACTGTTTTAAAAAGCTTTTTTGTTATTACTGCTATTATCATCAGTCAGGGTCTAATTTTTTACATCATACTAACATCTGTTTTTCAGTGAAGGCTCTCTTTGACTTCAATGCACCTATGCACTGCAACCAGGCCTCTGATTACTATCTTCTGTTATGAATACATTTAGTCTGTGGAGTACCCATCAAATGAATATATAGGAGCCTTAAAAAGAAAGTTGTTTTCATTGTGTTGAGCAGTAATTCTTCTCGTCTGATATGCATGAGACCATATTTCAAAAGATGACCTGCATGAAAACTCTTCTCTTAGGGTCTTCAAAGTTCAAAGCAAGAAAGAAAATAAGGTGCAGCCTGTTTTACCATCACTATTGTTTTGGGTACTTGTAGACTGAGTGCTCACCTCAAGCATCCTGTGGCATTGTAGAAGATATCAGGGTCAGATAAAACACTTGACTTTGGGTAATCTCGATCTGGCCAGCCCGAGTAAGGGATGAGAACAGCTTCAGTCAGTGTTTGCAGGGCTTCTCTAATCAACAAGTTCTTCAGCTGGTCATTGGAAGACAAATTCCACAACAAACCTGCAATATCCAAGATAAAATCAGACTAGCAAAAAGAGTCCCCCACAGTTTGAAAGATCTAATCTCAAACTCCTTGAAGTTAATGAGCGAAGGAGCCTGCCTGGCACTTGATATCCTGAAGAGGAGCAGAAGGAGGAGATAAGAGTTCATCAGCCCTGATCTGAGGACATGAAAATGGGTGAAAAAAAGGAGCACAGTTATCCATGTAACTAAAGTCAGGTCTCTGCATAGTCAGTCTAATACCCAGTTGAGAAGTTGGGCAGTTTTCCATGGCTTTGCATGTGCATTGCCCATCTGCAGGAATCATATTCTCCATCACCAAAGTAACACAAGCTAAACAGAACTAACAGCAATGATGACAATGATCATTCTGCACACTTCCAGGGAGGAATTACTCGCTTCTGGATGCAGGACTAGTTTCACTTCCAAATACCGAGTAAAGACCAATGAGGAGGAGAATAAACTTGCATGCAAAGGGGGTAGATGGGAGGTACAGAGAGTGAGGTTACAGATCTTTGGAAATCTGCTGGAAGACAGGAGACTCCCACTATCAAGCTTCTCTAACACTTGATAGCAAAATTCCTCACAGGAGGGAAAGCTGTTAAACAGTAGTTGACCATTACTGTCCAGATATCTGTCACTAGACAAATCATTAAGTAACACTAAACAACTTGTCTACTCACAATCTCCAAACACCAAAACAAATCTCAAATATAATCTTGTATGATTAATTAGCTTTGCTTATGTTCTATTCCACCATATGACAATTCTTTTTAAAGTACTCTTCCCCTGGAAAAAGACACGTATTTCTGCTTTTCACTACAAAGGCATTCGTTGTTCCCCCAGCTTGCTGCTCTAAGTTTCACAGACCTCCTCCTCCAAACACTGGCAGAGTATTAGTGAACGTTCCTTTCATCAGTTCACAACAACAACAACAAAAAAGTTTCTTTTGTATCTCCTTACACTTTGAATTTAATTACAGCCATTGTGAGCAGCAGTAAAATCAAAACAAAAGCCAGTCAGAAGCAGCCCATTTCTTCTTCTGGGATCAGCTCTTCAACCTCTGAATTAGGGGATAAAAGGAAGAATGTACTTTCCTGAAGGATAAGTAAGACTCATAGGAAATCAGACATGCAGTCCAAAGGGCAAGGGTAAGGGAAGCAAGTTAAGACAAAATGGCACAAATGCAAGGGCACAAGGACAGAAGATCACATTAAAAGGCACAAGTGCATTCTGAATTACAGACAGATACCTAGAACAGAATTGTCAGAACAGAATTTGAGATGTTACTCACATTGTAAATTTCCATCAAAAATCCTACCTTTACCCACAGACACTGTCTCAATGCATTCAGAAGGATTCTTTCAGTGGCATTCTGGGTGCGAATGAATTTGTTCACGTTAGAAAATGTCTTTAGGAGTGGGCTCTTTCCTTGCAGCTACGCTATAATGTATTCATAGGGGAATAGTTTTTGCTTAGACGGTTATTTGGGAAAATGGGTAGGGTCTCCTTTTAAATTCATGTTTCTTTTAATTACAGTTCTGTTTGTGCTGTAATCTTCCTTGCAGGAAAAAAATTTCTTTCATTTCTTAGATTTGTGCTGCATGATAACAAGATCAAAAGGTTAGATACTCCCTGAAGGCTCATGTGGCTTGCCTTCAAAAGCCAGTCTTTTTTTGTTTTTTCACACCACAGCCATTTTATTTTCTGTTCCTCAGTATGCTCTCCAAATACTACAAAATGCCATTCCTGTCTTGGCTCCTGCATTGTCTCCAAGTGACATTCTCTCCTACTCTTCAGGAGTAACCTCATTCCTTTCCTAAGAGATTTGCAAGAAGTTTGTCTGTATGTTAGACAAAGGACAGAGCCTATGGTTCCTTTACTTTACTTGTATCAATGATCTTATAAAGCTAGCAAATTCAGTCAATGTGATCTTAAGGAGGTCTCATTCTCCCTAAGAAGAGGTCATATAAGCACAGAAATTGCACAGAGAAACTGGGTAGGTATTTTCTGCATGTGGACCGGAGGCAAACTGGTCCACAGCAGCTTTCAAACCACTGTCATAAGCACAAAACCACTTTGGTGGGGGTACTGGTTTGGTGCATTTTGTGTGTTCTCCTGGGATGCACAGACTGTAAGGCAGGACATAGCACTTGCCGTAATCAGCATTTATTTCCACACACTTTCATTGTTTTCAGTCTTTTCATGGGACAATACAAGGCACACTGCAGGGCTGTGCTCAGACTGTATTCCTCAGCCTAGGTCTTGGCCTGCATCTGCATTTCTGGTATGCCTTTGGGAGTATATGCAAAGTGATGAGCAGCGGCAGGTTCTTATATGTGGTGAAATCAATACGAGGGAGTCACATTTTTGATCTTGGGAGAGCTTTTTCCTGCTTTCCTGTTATTTGCTTTTTAGTTCCTCTCTGCAGAGTGAGAGAGAAAGAAAGATGAGGGAGGGCCAGTACAACAGGTCAGAAGAAAAGATAGGCCATCAAAATATTATTTGAGAATATATGATATGGCTTAATATTAGGCAAGCATTTGTCTGTATTAATACTGCTGGTACTAATAAGCCTGTGACCTTAAAGATAGGCTTCTAAGGCTGAGATGTACTTATCTCATGTGCACAAGTATTAGATCATATTTCTGACAGGTAATGAAGTACAGTATGAGAAAACTTCCATGACTCAGAGTTTTAACTTCCTTCTTTCCAAGAACTTCCTTATCTTCCTGTATTTTTGTCAGGTGGAGTGCTTTGGTACCATGCTTTCCACACAGCAGCAGAAACAAAAAGCTTTCCTCTGCTGAGCTTAGACATCTTTATCAATGAACATCACATGCTTTCGATCCTTGGCCAGGAGTCTTTCACCATAGTACAGTTTGGTATTATCAGGTACTAAGATTATTTTACTAATCTCTTATGGGGGAAGACATTCAGCTAATTATCATATCACACATTTGGAAGTCTCTAATTTAGAGTGAAAGTAGGCAAGGAATAAGTGTGACATGGAAAGACAGATGGGCTTCTCATGCTGACTAGGTGGAAGCCCAAAGGTTCTGCTTTAACCTTTTCCTGGAAGTGTTACAACACTGCAGTGTGATTGCATGCACAGCTACGATATTCTAGTCCTGTATTCTATTCCTACTAGTACTGTAGGAAGCCAAAGGCAACACAAGAGGAGAAACAAAACTTGTAGGTAAGCCATCAGTCAGACAGAGAAACTGTTTCTCAGCTGGGTTTAACCATTTTGGTGGACAGGCGCTCAGAGGTTTGCACTGTGCTTGGAAAGGCTTATGTTGCAGCCCTTCTCAGGCTACACAGTAGACTTGTACAGGACAGTAATTCCAGTGTTTCCTAGATATCACTGTACATGACAAGATCATCTGGAAGCACTGACCTTAGTAAGCATATGCTTAACAGTGACTGTCTACCTCCTGTCTGCAGCCTGCTCCTTGCCTGCCTTTGAAGTGTGGGCTGGGAAAGAAAGTGCCTGGAACCAAAGTTAATATTCTCATAGAAATTAGTTCAACTAGGCTGCCCTCTGCCCTGTGGGCTCCTTGCAGCTTGCTAGGGAGCTGGAAGAATTCCTCAAGTGATGGCAAACTGTATGCTCTAGTGCCATTTTCACCAAGGGAGCCAGTGTGCTTCCTCCTGACTACACATTTGGTCTTGAACAAAGAAAGAAATACTTCTATTTTCCTGTATTTTTAAACCCATCCCTTGCAGTTGATAGACATGAAAGTATATCAGAATATTTTACTTTATGCAAACTGCAACATCCTGCTCAATATTGCTTAAATATTTTGTTGGTGTCTTGTATGTTTCATAAGTAAATATTAATGTTCAATGACAGCAGTAATTGCAGAAAGAAGGTGTCCCTTCATCCATTTTCACACTGGGGAAGGGGAAGACAGTAATATTCACAATATCCGTATGAGTTATCCTGCACAAACAGGTAAAGCTCTTGTCAGAAATTATGAAATTGCTAGCAAGAAAAGAGCACTTTCTGGCCACGGTACCATTATTTTCACTGCTTCCCTCACTGGTGTGTAATAGTACTGAGAGACAACACACTATGCAATAAATTACCAAGTGGCCCAATTCTGCATCTGATGAATGTGGAAAACTTGAAAACATTTTAATGTTGCAGAGCTGTAGAACTGAGCCAAAAGAGCCAACAATACAAAGCTTTGTTCTCCAGCTTAGGGAGACCAATATTTCAAAGGCTTAAAAGAATGCAGAATTACAGAAGGTCACAACACGCCTTTGCTTCAAGGCAGGGCTGGTTGACACCTTTTGTATCTTTTCAAGCACTGTTATTTTAATAGCTTGTGTTCCTGGTATCTTTAAAAATCACTTGAAATAAATCCCCATTCATTTATTCATAATGTTTTCTTCAATTTATAAAATATAAGCCTGCTCTTCCTTTGAATGCTAACTAGAATGAGTGTGTGCCATAAGCTGCTGACTTCCTGAGACACACTGTGGTCAAACAGGAGTGCAGGGACTAAATGGTGGGCATTTCTTAACTGTCTGCTGCAAAGTCAACAGGGCAGTAACAACAGGTTTCTTTGTGGGTAATAGTGGACATTTCCTCCCACCATTCCTTCTGCTACATTGATGTACAACATCACCTTCTATCCATAGCACCTAACAGTTCCATGGGACAGCCTTCAACAAGGAGCTCTCAGTATGCACTGGCAGCATAGTGTCAAAAAGTGAGGGCTGAGCTGGTGTGTAAGTAGCAGGTATTAATTATGGTCCTAGGCACCTCTGGGACTGCTCTGATCACTGCTTACCAAAATGGTTCTACAGAATTTGCTATTTGGAGCCTCACTTTCTGTCCTGGAGTATCTAGGAACTTAAGCTTCCTGCAAACAAATAGATTCATGTAATTTCTGAAGAAGTTGCAGTTCCTAGTCTCTTCTTACTGTCTTAAAGACTGGTCTTGAGTAAGAACCTTGGGATTTCACTCTAAGGGCAGAGCTTAGAGTAGGTGACAATGTTCTTGTATTTAGTCACTAACCATTGACCTAAGTAAACAATCATGTACCTCCCGCTGTAAGCTTGTGCGCTACTTAAAGTGCTTCATGCTTGACTGCACAGAAAACACTACCTGTTATTTGCTTTTTAGTCTCCACATCCCTTGTGTGTTGGAGTAGGCGGAGCAAGAGTGGGATCCCTTTCTGCTCTGACACCTCCAGTTTGTTGTCATTGTCCTCAAACACCAAGTTTCTCAGAGCACCACATGCTGCCCGCTGAATGTCCTCATTCCGAATGTCAAGAAGCTGTAAAAGTTTGGGTATACCACCAAGTGAGTAAACCTGTGAGCAAAACAAAACACAGCAGAGAATAATTAGATACTATAAACGACAAACTCCACAATCCCCTCCCCAGCAAACCTTTAAATAGTTATAAGGACTTTTTTCATTTGCTCCTATTTGAAAGATTTGAAGCACAGATCATTAATCATTTGGGCACAACTGTTAACTTCTGGGCTTTCATATGAGTCATAGTTAAAATCCACAGCTAAGGGAGGCATCATATTTAATAATTTATGTGAGAGAATGAAACTAAATCTCTTCCAGCTTTGCTGCAGATTTGTACTCTCTCACAAGACATTTAATTGCTCTGTATTTTAGATTTCATTTCAGTGAAATGGATATTTGAGATTTAACTCTGGAACACTTATAAATTGCTTTGAGATTTCTGTATGTAAAATGTTCCTGATGTGCCAAGTTTGCTTTTTTTTCTCAGCAGCCAGCCTGATGGAAAGTCAATCTTTTTTCCTGTTAACTTTTGTGCATGTATTGAAAATATATTAAATAAGAATACATTTTACTTAGTACTTCTTCTCTGTGACATACTGAGAAAAAAATAGTAAACTGGTAAACTTCAAAATGTAGACCATCAAACACTGTAAACTA